>NW_019396269.1:130135-350752 GCF_000591075.1 Eurytemora carolleeae | reverse complement strand
CAGATAAACAATCAAACCCAACTTATATCAAATTAATAACATTCGTATCCATCCTTTTCAACATCCATCCTTAACCCGTACTATCTATAGAAACAAGCTGTCATGGCAAGCTGTCATAGAGAGAGAGAATTAAAGAAATATTATCCGGTATTCGCGCATTCTTAGGAGTTTTATCTATCCCCCCCTCCGCCAAGCTAGGAACCACGCCAGAATTATACTACTTAAATTAGGTTTACGAATAAATGCCGCAAACTATTTCAAAGATCAAAGACGACGTTTAAATTCTTGAAAACGAATCATGAGTGGAACTGTAGCACCTGTCTAAATCTTCTCTGGTAAGTATATCTGGCACCACGTGAACCAACTCTAAACAAATATTTCTTTAAAACCAGATTTACCAGTGTTGATTCCAGAACCGATTTACAGAGTTTTTATCATAGATAAAGATAGATTCGCATAAGACGACATTTTTCATCTTGAAAGATATAAATGTACAGAGATGTTTTAAAGATATTCCTATTATATAGATTAACTAGGTTGGTTGTGAACATTGGCTGTTCTTATGTCATTGAGTACTTGTGGTGTACATAAGTTCTGTAGAGAGAAATTTAAGTTAGTTTAGTCCTTCTCATGTCCTTATTCAGTTCTCGTCAATATGATATATTGCTCAGTGAAATATTGTTGTTCAAATAGTTCCATTCCAGGATTTATTTTACAATCTATTAAAACACCAAACCACCCCACTTATCATTAAAGTACACTTTGACCCCTAGAAGTATGAGTTCGCGGACTGTACAATTCTTGGTGATTTTGTGTACATAAGCTATCTATGTCTAATTATTTATCTATGGTTTTTATGCAAAAGAAATGATTTCTTGGCACAAACTCTATTTCCTATATATTTTCAACCCGATGTCGTTGACCTTAGGTATTGTTTGATCAAATAGTTTAAGTTAGAAATATCAATGGTTTACACCTTCAAATTGCAAAGATATAGGAATTAGAAAATTTGAGTTTTTGGCAAAAATTCAGTTCCTTTATTCAAAAAACAAATCAAAAATTCAGCCCAGGAAACAAAAACTTTAGTCAAGGAAACAAAAATTTTAGCTCAGGAAACAAAAACAAAATATTTAAACTTTTTTAACTTGCTTGGCATTTTATTTAAAAAAAGATTTTTTTGATAAAATTAAATAGCAAAAATACTTCCATTTTCATTTCATTTCCCTTTCAGATAAAAGTAATTTTAAAATAAAAATACATGTGTAAATATTAACCTGCATTAAGAAAAAAATTTAAAAAAGTTTAATTGAAAGAATTTGAGAATTTATCATAAAATGGACAAATTTTCAGTTGATATAGGGAAAGAGTTAAATATATTAGGCCAAGTGGCAAGGTGGGGTATGTCTATATAGGGGCCTGGGTGGCATATTATGGGGGCCCACAGGATTCCAGCCCCCCTTCCCCCAGCACGCCAAAAGTTGACCAACTATATTAGTTTGAATAAAAATTTATCAAAAGTTAACAAAATGTATTTACTGCTCAAACAAACAGTAATTATGAACAAAAGTTTAAAGCCAATACGACAAAAATTCTGACGTCACAAGTGTCAACTTAGTTTTTGTGTCCGACAAAATTATTAATAGTAGTGTTAATTTTAGAATAAAGTGATTATCTTATAGTATAATAAGTACAATTTTATATGTTCTTTATTTTCTGTTTTTACACTTTTTACTTAATCTTGGAAAACATGTCAACTAATGTGAGAAAATTTCGTTTTCTTTGTTATATTTGACACTTGTGACGTCGTGTATAATTTATCCATTTCTCTTTTGCCACCTATTGTACTGGATAATCTATTTGATTTAAATGGATACTGCAGTTAGCGAGAACTATTAATTCTAAATATGGAATTGTACATGATCTTTTAGTTTTTCAGATGAATTATAATGTTACTCTGGAGTTCTTTTTATTTACTTAAACCATAGACTAAATAATAATAAAGCTGGAAACTCTTGTGTTGAAAAATCCTCAACACTAGTGCTTTGGCATAGACTAGGTGTGCAAATCCAAAAAAACTCGTCCTTGCAAAAAATTTGCAAAAAAATTTGCAAAATGACTACATGAATAGACTATTTTGGTCGTTTCAATACCAAAACTCATTTTAAAGTCGTATCATTGTGCCCTATAGCATATAAATTTGAGTTATAAAGGGGGCTTATGAGGGCCTCCTTCTTGTAGTAAAAGAGTTTAATAATCAAAATTGTGAATCTTTTTATATAGATCCAACTCATATTCCGTTTGATCTATAATGTTCAACTATAAAGTGAGCTATTTACAGTCGATTTAAACATTCGTGCATATGATCAAAATTTAAATTCATTGTTTTCTAAATATGTTCTTTCTCAGGTTCTCTTTCTAACTCATCCTTGCCCAGTTTATCCTCTAATTTGCTCGTAATCCATCCTTACTCAATTTTTCCTCTCAATCTGTCCGTGATAAGTTTTCCTCTCAATGTGTCCCTGTTAGTTTTCCTCTCAATCTGTCCTTGTTAAGTTTCTCCTCTCAATTAATCCTTGTTTACAGCTTGGTTTTTCCTCTCAATCCTGTCTCAGTTAATTCTCTCAATCAATCCTTGAGCAGTTTCTCTTCTCATCCATCCTTGCTCAAAGTCTCCTCTCGACCAGTAAATACTCTTTTTCTCCTCCACATCCATTCTTACTCAGTTTCTCTTTCCAATCTGTACTTGCCTAATTTCTATTTTCAAATCATCCTTGCTGAGAAACTGAAACTGAGAAACAATGACAGATTGAGAGGAGAAACTACGCAAAGACGGATTAAAGAGAAACCCAAGTAATGATAAATTGAGAGGAAAACTAAACAAGGAAGGATGGAGAGGATAAACTGAACAAGGATGGTTTAGGCGTTGAAATTAAGAAAGAACTTTTTTTGTCCATATGCGCTAATGTTCAAATCGACCGTGTTAGTAAAGAATTTTTGATTGCGTATATTCGAATTTTTAAAAACTTTTCTGACTGACCTTGCTTGTGCTCTTCCTCTGGGATTAAACCTGGGGGCAGGAGGAGCAGGCCGACCTCCTCCCAATAGAGCTCTGAAGTAATACAGAGTTACCCACAAAGAATGAGATTACAATGAGACGATTTTACAAAAATAACTTATTTCTTGGATTTTAGTTTCTTTAAAAGTGTGAGCACTATCCTTGAAGAATCTAAAAATCTTCTGAGTTTTAATTCGTCATCAATGTCTCATCCTTAATGGATATCCCTTAATGTAAGCATTAGTTTACAGAAATGTTAAAACATCATATATTGGAAAATTAAAACTGATTCTTTCAGATGTTTTCATTTTTCAGAGCTCTTTAAATTGGTTGATTTAAGGCCAATAAGTTAGCTAACAAAAGTAATGTCTACCTGTTTGCACGGTTTTATGTGTTTTATCAGCACTTATATCTTGGATGGGCTAATACAGGTGTGGGAGAAAAGGGGGGGGGGGTGTTGTGATACATGTTCCTATTCCATCTGTTTAAAAATAGACTTTACTTTTGTTCACAACAATGGACTCAATGGAGTGGAAAAACTTAAAATGCTACAGCGTTCTACAGCTTCCATTTTTTTAATATTGCAAGCCGTCCGTTTTGAGCTATAAAGAAAAATAACAGGGGTGACCGAAACCCCCTCCCCCTGTTCTTTTTCTATCGTGTTAGAGTTAAATACTTACGCAATCAAGCCAAATAAACCAGGTCCACTACTCCCACCTAAACATTTGCATTCTTAAAACGGACTGCAAGATTAATTTCTAGTGACCCTCGATTCACAACAGAACATATCTGATCAATAATGTAGGAAAATAGTTAAATTTTTCTAGGTCTAAAAGTATTTAATTCTAATAATTACAATATATTTTCCGCAGTAGAAATGCATAGGTATATTTTGTAGAGAAATAACATGTGAAAACCTAATAAACGAACCATTGTAAATCGAAGATAGCCAATTTTACATAGAGGATCATTTAAAACACCTAGAGGTAAAAGAAACTGTGATTTTAGTAGGGTAAATATATTTTTAAAGGGAGTGACCGGCAATGTATGGTGGTTGAACTAAGTATATGTAGTATTATTGAAAAATTCTTTAGGATTCATTTAAAACATTTGAAACGTTTCTACGACGTACAATTACTGAGTTTGTGTGCAAAGTCGACTTTGAAAATCTTCTATTTGGGTGGATACGTTTTGAGTATTGTTTTTTTCTTATAATTATTGAATAACAACGGCAAAAAAAATGATTTAAAAAAATATTCAATAAACTGGTGCCAAAAATAGAAACAAGTGGATAAGAAATAGAAGCAATACTTTTCAATTTACCCTCATTTTTTAAAAGTTTGTTTTAAGTAAATCCTCAATTCAAAATACATATGTATGAAGAAGACAAGCTCTTGTGTGAGTTGCGCGAACCGGTTTTTTCTTTTTAAGCCATCAGTTTATTGTTGATTTCTTTTACATGTTTTGTCTTCGTTATTTAATAATTTAATTTGATAATTGTGATGTTGAATGGACCACCCTGTCGTCCTATAATTGTGATGTTGAATTGACCACCCTATCATCCAATAATAGTGATGTTTAATGGACCACCCTGTCATCCTATAATTGTGATGTTGAATTGACGTGCACCCTATCATCCTATAATAGTGATGTGAAATGGACCACCCTGTCATCCTAAGGTTAAATGGACCACCCTGTCATCCTATAATTGTGATGTTAAATGGACCACCCTGTCATCCTATAATTGTGATGTTGAATGGACCACCCTGTCATCCTATAATTGTAATGTTGAATGGACGAACCTGTCATCCTATAATTCTAATGTTAAATGTTCTAAATTCATAAACTACCTTTTATATAAAACAAAAATATTTTTGTAAGTCTCAAATTGAATGCAGGGTGACTCACAAAACATGAGAGTTGAGAGAAGGCTTCAAGATTGTCTTAGATCTTTGAAATAATTTGTGTCATTTATTGGTCAACCTACTTTTATATGTACATATGATAAGATAAAAGACTACTTTCATATCGTATCTCAACTATCATGTATTGTGAGACACCCTGCAACATTATATTTCATTCCTTTTTGTACCTGATGAACCAGAATCAGATGATGAACCAAAATCCGATGAAAAACTGTTAGATGATGAACCAGAATCAGATGAACCAGAATCAAATGAACGACTGCTCTCGGAAAATTTTTCATTTTTATTTTTTATTTTTACAATCAGTTAAAATTTAGAGATTTTTATACAAAGGGTTCCGATAATCATATACTGCACTAATTTCAAAAAACTAGATCAGTCTGTATCGGAATTTTAATTCAGTCATAATTTGATTCGTCAAAAATAGCGTAAGAGATCTTACACTGAAATATTAAAAATACAACAGAAAGGTTGAAAATAGCGAATACGAAAAAAATAAACATTTTTAGGAACTGCAAGCATAATTGCTAGCGACCCGTGCACCATGTAAAGATGGCATTGCCCGATTCACCACGGGACACTTAAAAGCTATGATCAAATAAGTATGATTGAAGTTTCTTTAAAAGTGAAATCGCGCAATGCTCATATCTAATACAGGTATTTATAATGGAATCATCAGAATTATTCACTTTAAAATCTAGAAAACGACATTCTCTTCCACACTTTTGATTTGATAAAAGTCTTACGGGCACCGAATTGTGAATCGGACATTCATAAACATTAACTGTTAAGTACCCTTTCCATAGGCATTTCTAAGATGTGGTCTGGTTTTTGAAATGTTCATTCAAAGTTCCTAAAATTTCCAATTATTAATAAACCAAATGTGTTTTGCCGTCATTCTTAGTTTCTCATTTCCATAAGAGAGATATGACGATCTGAATATTGTGTCTAAATTGTCCAGTTTAATGAACCACCCTGTATAAAGTTAAATAATGTTCAGGCGAACACCCTGTATAAAAATAAACCAGTCTATTGAACCACGATGTATAAAATTAAATCAAGTTGTGTACAACACCCTGTATAAAATTAAATTTAGTTAAGTGGGACGCCCTGTATAAAATCAAATCATGTTTAATGAAACTCCCAGTATAAAATAAAATCAAGTTTAGTGGAACACCCTGTATAAATTAAATCATGTTTAATGAAACACTCTGTATGAAATTAAATCAAGTTTAGTGAAACACCCTGTATAAATTAAATCATGTTTAATGAAACACTCTGTTTAAAATTAAATCAAGTTTAGTGGAACACCTTGTATAAACTTAAATTATAAATTATAAATTATTCTCCCTGCTGATTCCTCCACCATCAGAACTAGTGCTCGCAGACTTGAAATATAAAAACTGTTAAAGGGACTGAAAGCGTAATTTCAAGTGACCCTCCATGCAAAGATGGCAATGCCCGATTTATAACCGTACCAGCCTAAAAGATCTGTCACTCTGTCTAAAAGCTCTGCGACAAAGTTAGGGATGCAGATCGTTTCCACTTTTTTAAAAAACGATTGTTTCTTTTTGAAAACGACGAAGAAAAAAACGAAACGATCGCTTTTTAAAATTGTTCGTTTTTTGTTTTAAAAAAAATCGTTTTCAAAAACAATCGTTATTTTTATTTTTTACAAACTGTCGTTTTTGAAAATACCCTCTGTTAACGACCATTAACGATGACCCTTTGTTAACAACATTTAAAGAGAAAATACATCAGTTGGTCGGAAAATCCAAGGTCAGAAAACTTGCAGATTATTTGTTTCGATAAAAAAACATATAGGATAACATTCATAACCTTATCTTTCTGAATTATTTTTAACTAATAGTCACAAAACTCAGATTTATTAGCAACATTTTTTTTAAACGATCGTTCTTAAAAAACAGCAAAACAACTTAGAACAAAGACATGCTTGTTCTACACTGACTACACGTAACTCCTTTGGGCTGCTGCCTCCGGGGTTATTGTGAACGTAAAACACAGGAATCTTAAAAGACGACATCTAGTGCATCCTATCTGTTATTTTCATTAATCTATGGGTGTAACCCTCTACCACCTACACATTTACTGATTAATTATACAAAAGGTAGAGTGTTGTAGCCATAAATAAAAGATTTAATGAAAACAAACTTTAAATTTTGCCCACAATTTTAAATACAAATTTCGCAAACTTTTGCACACAGAACTTTTTAAAATTCTGCTAAAGCCCTATTTCATAATTTCATTGGTATGTGAATGTAATTTTCTAAGCAACTGATCCTACCATTTCTGGAGCTGATCCTACCATTTCTGAAGATGATCCATACCATTTCAAAAGCTGATCATATTGTTCCTGAATCTGATCTTGCCGTTACTAAATCTGATCCTACCCTTTCTGAATCTGATCCTGCCGTTACTGAATCTGATCCTACCGTTCCTGAATCTGATCCTACCACTCCTGAATCTGATCCTTCCCTTCCTGAAGCTGATCCCACCGTTCCTGAATCTGATACTTCGTTGCTGAAGTTGATCCCACCGTTCCTGAAGCTGATCCCCAAGTTCCTGAATCTGATCCTTTGTTCCTGAATCTAATCATACTGTTCCACCGTTCTTGAATTTGATCCTACAGTTTCACTTTTCCTGAAGCTGCATGATCTTACCGAAGATGAAGCTGATGATACTGATTCACCCCCTGAGAATTTACCATCCTGTCCCAGAACTGTCCCAAAAACCAAACTAAAGAGAATAATGTATAAAGGGACTGTACGTCAATGTAATATTGAATCATCAATAAATGTTTTTAAAAATTTAGAGTTACATTTAATTTAAGTTTTTGAGCGAATCAATCTTTGAGGGGAAAAGAAACGTGTTTATAAAACTATAACAAGTTTAAAGATTGACCATTATCTAGTTATGAGTAAATTAGTATTTCAATTTCAATATTCCATATATTATTGAAACGTTATCATAAAGTTTACCTGGACAAAATTATAATAAATGATGTCATTTTTATCATTTTCATTTGTTTCTGCAAAATATGCATCCATCTTTTTTCATGAAATACGATCTTTTAATCCTTACTCAAGTCCATGTTTTTTGAAAACATAAATGTCCAGCGTTGCCCACGTAGTCATAGTTACAGTATTTTAAATATTTTGGCTTGCTGTGGATTTTATCACTTTCTTTTTGTAATGAGAACATTCTATGAGGACACACAATGAGGTTTCACGTTAAGGACGTAAAATTTGGACACACAATGAGGACGCCCAATGAAAACGCACAATGAGGACACATAATAAGGTTGTGCACGTTGCTGATGCACTATATGGATGATGCACCATGGTCGCATATGAAAGTTGAATAGCAAGGTTACATTGAACTGCGGGAAAGCAGTCTATCCTTTAAGGTTTTATAAACCGGGTGCGAGCGGTATAGCCTCAGGCCCTTCTATTCCAAGAAAACATACCTAGGGGGACCTATGCGTAGTAAAGAAATACTGCGGGGAAACACAGAAAAAGCCAGATAGTAAAGTTCATAGAGTAATAAAACGAAGAGGTGAAGCTTAGCTTAGATGTACACAACCGACCTCCCTAATAATTAATTAATAGAGTGGTCGGTTGTATACACCTAGGGATGATAACGTTTTCATTTTTGAGAAAAACGATCGTTTCGCTATGAAAACGACGACGAAAAATCGAAAACGAAACGATCGTTTTTAAAACGATCGTTTTTAAAGGTTCGTTTTTAAAACGATCGTTTTTTTAAAGGTTCGTTTTTTTAAATGGTCGTTTTTAAAACGATCGTTTTTCAAAACGCTCGTTTTTCAAAACGATCGTTTTCATAAAATTCGTCGTTTCGTTAACACTCGTTGTCATCGTTGTTTCATCTTTGTGGGTAACCCTATATACCATGGTTTATGATAAAGAGTTGAAGAGAAGAAACAAGAAGAATGTTTGAAATAAGAATGTTTTCAGTTAAATTCATGCCCTAGAAACTTAATATTTTTGACATAACTTTTTGCTAATAAATTGAAAACCTAGAAATTTGAAAATTGTCAAATGTTTGCAGTCAACATCATCAAATTCTTTTTAAATAAAGAAAGATACGTAAACATATCGTGATGTACACAACCGACCACTCTAATATTTAATTAATAGGGAGGTTGGCTGTGTACATCTGAGCTAAGCTTCACCTCTTCGTTTTATTACTCTATGGTAAAGTTTCTGACCGGGTTTACTGTTTAGTTCCAAGGAGCATGGAATATAAGGGAGATGCAGTCGACCCGTCCCGCCCTACCATATGATTATACAATGCTTTGCAGACAGTACTTCATTTGAATAGAAATATTTGGCTGGATTTACAAATACCGCGTACATGTATTCAGAATAGGTTATATACATTAAACAGGGAAAAAACTAGACTAGGCAAACAAACACATTTTTTAGGATGCAAAAATATTAGCAATACTGCAGCATATTTTTTGTAATATAAAAAAAAGACAAACTTATAAACTCTTTTTCAAATGGAGGTAGGGCGGGCCGGGTCGTTTCAATCTCCCTTATATTCTATGCTCCTATTCTACGCATCAGAAATCAGAATGCAGAGGTGTGAGCAGGTGAAGCAGGCGCTGCAGAGGGGAGGGGTGGAATTATTGGGGTTCGCGTCGGAAGACAGATTATGCAAAATTGGAATATTTTATGACTGCCTGCTGCAGGTCCAGGTGTACTCCTTGAAATAGGCCTGTTTTACCTCCTGTACATTAAATTTGCTTTTGATTCGACTAAAAATTTTCCAATTTTAATGATCAATAGCTTTTAAGAAAGCTGAAAGTAAAGAGACAATAATATCCGTAATACTAATATTTTTCCTCTTTTTGCAAACATTCTGAAAAAAATTTGCAACAAAATATGAATTACAACTAAAAGTTTTTTATTCATTCAACAATAGAAAATTATATGTTTTTGGAAAGCTGCTGATTCGAAAATATTAACCATATCAGTTTCAATCAGTTTTGCAATAATTTTGCGCAGTTTTGCAATGATATTTTTTGCGCAACACCTATTTTTTCATTGAACTACATTTATGGATATCATAACTCGAAAGAAAGAAAGCAAATAGCTTGTGCAAACTTTTTGCACAGTTTTTGCAACACTTTGCAAAAAATATTTCTTAAGTTGAAAATATTTCATCATTTTGAAATTGTCAGGTCAAATATACTTTTTAAAAATGTGTAACATGTCTGTGTGTGAAATATTTTTAATTTGTGCAAAATAAAGTGCAAAATGCGAATTTTTCTATTTTTCAATTTTTCCTTTTTTGTCCTATTTTAGAAATGGTCAGATAACTGTACAATTTAAAATGATATGATTTATAACTTAAGTATGAATTTACAGTTCCTGCTTATCTATAAAAAAATTGCAAAACTTTGACAAAATGACATTTTTCTAAGGTTTAACTGCAACTGAGGTTTAAATGCAAGATATGTAATTGTCACTGTATGGCCCTTGCGAGTTCGTGTCCGTGAATTTATCCATTATCGGAAGCGGTATTCTGATAAAAATGGAAACACAAGTGTAGAGAAGAACAGTGCTACTGAGAGACGTATTCAGGGGCGGCTATGGGGCTAAGCCTCCCCCCTTGGACCAGTGAAATCTATTGATTTCAGGCCCAAACCGGTGCTTAGCCCCCCCCCCCTGGAAAGAGAAAAAATTTAAGCATCCCCCTGGACAAATTCCTGAATACGCCCCTGGACTGCTATTGGTGGTGCAACAGCAGTTCAATGATGGATGCAGCTAGTACTTTGTGCTTAACTAGCTATACTAGTGGGGGTATGGGAATTAATAAATAGAACTTTATAAGTTTGCTATCTTTGTTCTCAGACATTTTATGCATTCAAGAACACTTTCTTTTGAATTCTGGGGACCGGAAACTCAGCAATACTAACAAACTAAAGAAATATTTTGGAGAAACTAATGATATGTACATCGTGCTTGCATTCAAAGAGGATACAGTGGTCAAGCCTGGACGAGGTAAAGGGGGTCTTGCTACAATGTGGAAGAAAGGACTCACAATTATACTTTATGGTGGATTCCCAAAAATAATATGAATGATCTGGAACTGCTATCTCTCCTGGGTAAAATAGACAGCATATTGTCTACAACAGAATGTAAAAATGTTCTAGTCGGGGACATAAATTGTAAATTTTCTTGACCTACACATTTTGTGCAAAGTATTAGAACATTTGCAGAGGAGAAAGGCTTAAATATTTTCTGAAATCTGTCAGATAATGATCGAATTGAAGAAGTAAGTTAAACATTCAGAAATATAGTGAACAATATAACTCACACATCCACTATTGATCATTTCCTCAGTAAAGATTTTATAGTTCAGTTACCAAAGCTGGTGTGATAATTCATCCAGATAACATGTCTGGTCATCTTCCTATATTCTGTAAATTTTATATGGATCAGCTTAATTTGGAAGTAGAGAGGTTAACCAGAGTCTAAAACTAAAGAATGCGCGAATTTTAAGTTCGAGGTTAAAAGTTCTGTAAAATAATGAATAGCTATTTAAATATTAAACTTTCTCAATTTTAAATTTGAATTTCCCGGGAAAATCTGAACCAATCAGAGAAAAGGATTTATGGAGAATATTACATAACCATCGCTAATCAGCTGTTCTTACGTAACTGAAAACAAAACATACAACCGTTTTTTGGGTTTACATCCAGAAATTAATTTATCTAAAACGTGAAATTTCTTTAACTAGGTTTTCATTTCTAAATATATCGTTAAGTTGAATGCCGTTTTCTCAGCTGCAGCTGAATGATGATTGAATTATATAGACAAATAGGGAAAACGCAGTATTTCAAGATAATTTAAACCTGTGTTTAAATTTTAACTCGTCGATTTCGGCGAGTTAAATATTTAACCACAGGGTTAAATATTTAACCTTACGGTTCAAGTTCAGGTTTAAATTAAGTCAGAAGTGGCATTTAACCATGAACTTAAAATTTAAGTCAAAACTTTTCGTTCTTTAGTTTTGGACTCAGTACAACAAAACCTAGCAGGAGAAGAGTAGCAAGTAAATTATAGAGACAATCTAGATACAAGACTTAATACTCTAGACTCACCACAGGAATGTAACCTAATTGCTATACTCAATTCATTGTCAGAATCATGCTGCCAGTAGTGATGAATGCTACAGGATTATGTGAAGCTATAAATAATGCAGCAAAGTTGTCTCGTAATTTATTAGATGTATATAGGAATACATAGATATATATAGGAATACATAGATATGTATAGGAATACATAGATATATATAGGAATACATAGATATATATAGGAATACATAGATATATATAGGAATACATAGAATATATATAGGAATACATAGATATATATGGGAATACATAGATATATATAGGAATACATAGATATATATAGGAATACATAGATATATATGGGAATACATAGATATATATGGGAATACATAGATTAGATATATATGGGAATACATAGATATATATAGGAATACATAGATATATATGGGAAAACATAGATATATATAATCATGAAAAGACGAAATCTAGTGTTCTTTTTGTGTTGTTAATAATTTATGTAAAAATTCATGAATAAAAAGTAAAAAAGTATGAAGTATTAGAAATATAAGTTACATAGGCTTTTTGGACGCTTCGCGCTCATCTTCTATTTCAATTGTGAACATATATTTTCTAAAATCGAGTTTTGTTAGAAACAAAGTTTTGAAAACTCGATCATATATAAACCTTTACTGAGGTCACATGAGGTCCCACAAAATATTTGGGCCCGATCGGTTCAGCCGTTTATTGGATACAAACAGAAAAGCAAAGTATATATATACATATAGAGATTTGGAAATGATTACAAATACGGAGGAAAATTCCGCCAAACTTTTTCTCCTGAGTCCAAACACAAATATAGATACATAGTTACCCGGTAGGAAAAATTAAATATCAGCGAATGGAAAGTATATAATGGGATAAAATTCATTATTTAACAATAATTAATGGCCCACTGTATAAAATTATGTAATCCTTGAACTTAAAATTCTTAAAGATTTAAAGTTAGGATGATTTAAGTTAAATATTTTGCACATTCTTTAACTATTAGCTAGTGCTTCCAATATTGATTTTCAATTGTAAACATACAACGAAGGCAGAACACATTTCGGAACGCTTAAAGCATGTACACGTATATGATATGACTACTTCTAAATTTTCATGTTTATTGGGACGTGTATATAATACAGCAAGTCAAATTCTTAATATTATTTTATGTTAATTTATCCATTTAGACGTATCTGAATTTTGAATTTTAAATTAAAAATTCTAAAAAATTCATATTTTGGAAGGGACTGCATTATAACAAAAAGAAAGCAAGAATATGTAAAAAGTAAGGGAATCCCTAATCCCATTCCGTCCATAATGAACATAATTCTTAAGTTTTGAGAATGATTTTCGCATTCCTTATTCCGCGCGAATATTTTGCATTTTTTTGCAGAACAGGATAAGGCGAAATTTGGCAAAAACGAAAATTTTCGCACTTTTTTACGAGCGAACGAATTGCGAACAAATGCGAAATTGTTGGCGAAAAACTTTATTTTCGCGAAAAATTCAAAATTTTCGCGAAAAGATTTCCCTTTTCGATGGAAACCCTTCTATTAAGGTGTCTTTGGAAAGCTTTTTATTTCAGTTATTTTAAGGTATACATTTTACTTTCTGGGTTGCATCTTTATATTCCAATAAATTATTTTAGACAAGTGATACAGAGATTGCCCGATGTTCTCAAGTTTTCTTCCGAGATAGAGGGAGCAATCTTATTATAAAATTATAATTTAAATAATAAATAAAATAATGCCATGGTACAGACATGGCCAATGCGAACTATAGCCCACTGGAAAAAAAATGATGCTATTTCTTTTTAATCAATCGGTACATTTAACAGCTCGGGTTTTCATCAAAAATATTTAATATAACCAATCTGGGCCAAAAATTCAATTTTTCTAGATTTTTAGATCTGTGACTTTTGCTTAAAGAAGTGGTTGCAACAAAAAAAAGTATGAGAACTAGAAAGAAAAAAGTTACATCTAACTAAAGCAGAAATTTAGAGTTTTCCAGTAACCTCTAAATGCAATTGAGCGAAAATTGTTCCCTCAGAACCAAATACGCCTACACAACGTTTTTTTGTGGAACACATTCTCGAAAGAACACTTGTGGAAAAGATTAACGAATAAACACTCTTGGAACATATTTTAAAATTATTTTGATTGTCAGTTAAAAACACTCAACCTAATATAATTCGGAACAAAGAAAATGAGTTTAATAAGACCAATTTGACGAACCGAAAAAAATAACGAAACAACGTATGTTTTATTTTAGGGTTAAAATCCTGAAAATCCGTACATTTTGGCCACCCTTCCACACAGATTTTGATTGAACAATTTAGTGTTTATTCGCTTTATAGTCCGAATGAACGTTAGTACGTATATACGTCTATCCGATCAATCATTAGTGCAATCGATACAAAAGTATAAAAAGAAAAAAAATATATTTAAACTTATAAATTATTAGTTACAATTGTTCCAAATAGAAATCCATGAAGGCTTTCCTACAATAAAAAACATGGTTTACATTGGATGTTACATGTTCATGCTTTCTTTAAATGATTTGCCGATACAATAAAAGTAATCAACAAAAATTAATAGAATTGCACCCATATATAAAACAACATTTAAGCATTAGTATTTGATATTCTTCAATCAATGATTTCGTTCCGTCTGGTTTCTTTAATCAATGATTTCGTTCAGTCTGGTTTCTTTAATCAATGATTTCGTTCAGTCTGGTTTCTTTAATCAATGATTTCGTTCAGTCTGGTTTCTTCAATCAATGATTTCGTTCCGTCTGGTTTCTTTAATCAATGATTTCGTTCAGTCTGGTTTCTTTAATCAATGATTTCGTTCAGTCTGGTTTCTTTAATCAATGAAGTCGTTCAGTCTGGTTTCTTCAATCAATGATTTCGTTCCGTCTGGTTTCTTCAATCAATGATTTCGTTCCGTCTGGTTTCTTCAATCAATGTTTTCGTCTCTTGGGAACAGAGGAACCTTCTCTATTTGATTTTTTATCCTTGCTCGATTCAGTCTTTGAAGGATTTGACTCCAAACCTTTAGATTTAGTTTTATGGTAAATGTCCAGGAGAGCCAGAGTATCACGTATTTCCCCTGAACAATTTAAACAATTAAATTTCATGAACAATATCCCCCCTCGTATCAGGATCCGGATCCGGATACATCATCACGGATGCGGATCCGCGGATCCGGATCCGGATCCGAATCAAAATGATATGGATCCGAAACACTGATCTTAACAATGAATATAATTACTCTTGAATAAATAAATAAAAACAAGTCTATCAAAATGATGTTATCATTAAAATTTTTTTTTTAAATAACCTTTTTCTAGTAGATGTTTATCTGCTGCTGTTTGAACATCCTTCAGAAATTTCAGATCAAATCTAAACATAACTAAATTAACGAAATATATATTTAAATATTTTTATTCAATCTTAAATATTTTAAATTATTTTTTTTTCCAATCCAAAAATCGTTCACTCCATGTTAATTAATATATGAATGTTCCAGTTTCCTGAGTTGTGAGTGTTCACATGAAATACTGTTCATTAAAAAATCTTTCATTTACGAGACAATTCAAACTGAATTATCTATCCTATTCTAGTCGACTTTCCAGGAAACTTGTGAGGAAGACAATTCAATCTTATTTGAATTGAACCCTCTTTTGATTTATAATAAACTGTGTACAGTGATCACCCTATAACACTGGAATATGAAGACGATATTATAGCAATGCTTAAGTGCATTTCATGCTGTTACTGAGCTAATAGTTTTGCTTGACACTTATTAAACTACTAATTTAGTGAAATGGTTCTGTTACCAATGTCCAATTGCTGTGGTTCGTGCTCATTTGACTTTTTAAAAGTTATAACTTTGTTTTTAGAGTAGTCTTCCAATTCCAGAGTTTTCTGGTTCTCACTGTATGTACCTAGGATGCTGAACAGCCTGCTGTTCTGGATCAATATCTACCAAAAGTTCTAGATCAGGTTCAGACATTAGAGCAATACTTCCTGGGGAGCTTTCTAAAAAGAAATTTGAAAAAGAAAACTAGATTATTTAAATGAAAAGAACTGGGCTAATGAAAAAAACAGAAATAGAAAAAAATGTTACCAAAAAATAGAGAAATGTAATCTCCATTCTCCAAATACCCAACTTAATAGGAATGAAAGAGGAAGGGTGGAATATCATGAAAATATATACCCTTGATAAAAAAGTGCAGTGTCTTTTAAAACATTATCTTTGGCTGTTTAAGTATGACTTTCTTACATTTTTAAGTATTTATTTTCTAAAATTCACAAAAAAAAACAAATATTTTAATTAAATTTTCAAAACCGTCTATAGTACATTTCACTCGCTAAAATTAAGGTTAAAAAGGGAGTAAAGGAGTAGATTGAAAATGGATTAATACTAGTCTAAGGAGTAGATTGAATAGGGATTTATACCTAGTCTCAGGAGTAGATTAAAAAGGGATTAATACCTAGTCTAAGGAGTAGATTGAAAAGGGAATAATACCTAGTCTAAGTAGTAGATTGAAAAGGGATTAATACCTAGTCTAAGGAGTATATTATAAATGTATTAATACCTAGTCTAAGGAGTATATTGAAAAGGGATTAATACCTAGTCTAAGGAGTAGATTGAAAAGGGATTAATACCTAGTCTAAGGAGTAGATTGAAAAGGGATTAATACCTAGTCTAAGGAGTAGATTGAAAAGGGATTAATACCTAGTCTAAGGAGTAGATTGAAAAGAGCTGAGGAAGGGTTTACAGAATCAACCTCATCACCTACTCCAAAAGGACTCCATCTAATTACCAAAATTTCAAATGAAAAAAAAACAAACAAATGTACAGCTAGATTAAAGGGACTGTAAGCGTAATTTATATATTATATTGAGAAATCCCTCAAAATGAAAGACCCGTATAAACCAGAATCCAACCTAAAATTCGGGGAAACGGATCAAAAAACCGGGAAATTCTCTAAAAATTAGATTTTAGGGATTTCCGATAATTTTTGAAAAAAACAGGAAACGCCTTAAAAATATTCATTTTGGGGAGGTTTCCGTTTTTTTGAGTCTGATTCCGTGTTGAGGCGTTCCATAGCACCACACGGTTAGTCAAAATAAAACTAAGTTTTATCAGAATAATTAATTTTTTTTAGTGTTCTCTGCTTGATTATCAAATCCCCTGAACAGTCCCTTTTTTAGTTAAAATAACTGCTTACTTTTCTTCTTTAAAAAGTAGCATCAGGCAAGTGTTGTCTGGAAGAGAGAATAGATAATCCTGAAGTTTTGAATGGTAATATTAAATACTTTTGTTTACATTGATTTTCAAAGAAAATGACCACTTTAAAAAAGACCATTTAAATATGATCATAAGAAGTTTATATTCATTTCTAGATATTTTAAGAATATTATTTTTGTATTAAAAGGTTGTGATAATGAATGAATATATGGGGGAAAAATGACAAAATATCAGGGTTTAGAGCTGGAAACCTTTCATGAAAAGTATGGACAACTTCCTCAAGTAAATAATTCTCAACCAAGAGTTAATTTCTATTATTATAAATCAGGAGATTTTGTCATTATTATAATCCAGATACAGAGCTCTAAAATGTTTTCTTTAAAGAGATCAGGGACTGAATTTAATAAATTTCAGCTAGGTTGCTAACTACTGCCATGCCGGTTCGAATCTTGAGTCACCAGTTCAAAGTTAAAGATTTACTAGTATTGAATCGGTGATTCAGGATTCAAACCGGCTGAAGGTAGTTCAGGGACCACTCCAAATAATAAAATTTGATCAAAACCAATAAATTCCCCCCCCCCCTCCCTATTTGATTTATAAATTATTAACATTCCTCATCCTCTATTTCTGTTCCATCTTCTTCTAGTACCAGCTCAACTGACTAGCGGCAATCTCTCAATCAATAGGAAAGTGTTTTTTTTATTATTTAACTTTCTTTTAGTTTTTCTTTTGGAAAATCATCCCATCTTCTTTGAAATTATTTTTTTTCCAAACAAAATAAGTTAAAAAAGGTTTTAAAAAGGTCATCATACAATATCATTTCTTTTTCTCACCTTTAAATCTGCATATTTTTTGGTAAAATCAATTATGTTATAGTAATAATAATAGACAGTCATTTATATCAATGTGAATTAACTTTCCAAGAATAGAACTAAAAAATCAGTAAATGGAAAAGTAATTAATTGTATTGCTAAAAAATGGAAAATAGTGGATTAACTTTTACATTGAGAAATATTTCCCTGGTTTGTTGGATATTCAAATTTAGTTTTAGCTTTGATGAGAAGATCATCCAATCCATCCACCATAATTCCTTTTTTTCTTGTTCGTGTTCTATCCAGCACCTGGATAATACAGAGTACAGGCCATACATTTTCAGAAGAGGTTCAAGATTTGATATCTTTCTAAGAGTAAAGAACCCGTTGCACTTGCAATTAAGACATTTTGTAATATCTCTGTAATTAATAGCAGCCGGTTCTGTTTTTGAATGTAGACTTATATAATTGCCTAGGAGACTTGGAACCTCTGAACAGTGACCTCCGTCGGCTCAAATTTTTATCTCCGGTCTCATTGGACTTAAATAGCCCATTTTTAAATATGTACTCCCAATGACCCCTAAAATAAATGAAAAAAATCCTAAGTTTTTGATGCCAAAACAGGGTGTCAAAGATTGCGTTTCTTTGATTTTTTCTTAAATGCAAAAGTGACATGTCCTGATAAAAAACCTGGCAGGGAAGGGATGGCCCCTAAGTTACACCTCTGCTTCCCTTAAGAGGATTATAAAGTTTTGCTGTGGTCTGACAACTGGACCGACTGCCTTCAAGTCGGGATCAAGAACTGTTTCTCTAGATACGCATGTGGCGGCTGGTAATATATTACAAACTTCTTTTTCCTAAAGCCTAGTATTGACAACCTTGTTTAATTCTAAGGGATAGCTCTGGCTGGGTTATTGGCCCACAATCAAGGTGGCTTAAGATCTTGTCATAGAGTAGTAAACATGTTAGGACCAGCCCGACATTCTCGCGGGTGCCGTAATCTAGCCTCTAGATTGAAGAGAATATATATATTTTTTTTAAATGTTGTATTCATTACAATTATTTGTTCGTAATTTATTTTTAAGATCATTTGGAGTATATATTTAAAAGAATTGCTCATTTTTAGCAAGCAAGGCGGAGACAAAAACTCGGAGCCAACGCAGATTACTATTCAAGGTTCCATGTCTCCGGGAAGAGATAATTTTATTTATCTTCATTTTCTACCTGTAATCTAGAAGTCATTATGAGTGTATACTGTTTAGTGTATATGCATAGTCTGGTGTATTTATTTATACCGAGTCCGGAGATAAAATTAGAAAAATAAAGGTCACTTTGAAGAGGTTTACGATTGGGGCCATTGGAAGCGTGAAGTGTAAATAAAAAAGGCTTTTATGTCTTTTGTCTGATAAAAAATCAGAGGCGATGAGGGTCACATTATAGATGATCCAAGTTTCCAGGAAAAGATATCGGTAATCTGGCTTCATATCCTGCTCCTAGGTAATTAGAACCGGCCACGCATCTAAATGTAATGTAAAAAGTCAATTCGTCAACAAAATACTTAAAACACCCTCCGTAGCACACTAAATTTTTTTTTTTTTTTTTAAATTTTTAATTGACCATGTTTCAGATAATAATATAAATAATATTTGCTTTTTTCTTTTCTTGCAACATTTTTAATAAAAACAATTGTCACTTTTTGCATTAAAAAATAAAAAAACGCTTTTTTGACACCCTGTTTTGGCATCAAAAACTTGAGGAAATGTCTTTTTTTAACATGTATTCTAGGGGTCTTTGGGAGTATATATTAAAGAATGGGCTATTTAAGTCCAACGATGCCGGAAATAAAACCGGAGCAATGAAGGTAACTTTTCGGAGGTTCCAGTCACTATTGTTTAATTAGAACTGGCCACCATCTATATTAGGGCGGAAAATGCCAAAAAAAGTGTGATTTGTCCCAAAAAAAATATATAATACCCCGTAGTCCACAAAAAGTAATTTTTTAGAAATTTTTTTTTGTTCATCAATGTGTTAAATAATAACATAAATTATATTTTCTCTTTTCTTTTCCTGTGATATTTTTTATCAGACATGACACTTTTTGCATTTAAAAAAAATCAAAAAAACACAATTTTTGACACCCTGTTTTGGCATAAAAAAATTGAGGATTTTTTTCCATTTATTTTAGAGGCCATTGGGAGTATATATTAAAAATGGGCTCTTTAAGTCCAACAAGGCAAGAAATGAAAATCGGAGCCGAGCCACTTTTCAGAAGTGCCAAGTTTCCGGAAAGAGATATCGGTAATCTGACTTCATATCTTACTCCTAGGCAATTATATGAGTCTAAATTCAAAAATAGAACCGGCTACTATTAATATTTACAGAGATATTACAAAATGTCTTACTTGCAACGGGTTCTTTATATCCAAATTATTTACCTTAAATGGTTTCTTTTTACCACTTGATGAGGACATAGCTTGTTTTAAAAAAGTTTATCTGAAACAAACATGAGCTTTGAATTAAGGCTTGGGTTTCTTTTAATTTCTTTCCTGTACTTTGAGCCAATTCGTCTCTTAGAGGAAGTGATAGATTTTCTCTCTTTCTGATTTCTGACACTTTCTTGCATTTTCAAATTTTTATTTAGATATTTAAGTCGGATAAAAAACCGAACCTTGGAATATCATTCAACCACCTTTATGTTAGTGCCTGAATGCTTGGACATAATTATTTTAGTTAAAGATCCAAATGGGTCATATTCTTTGCTGATATCATTAATTTAGATGGAAATCATTAAATAGTTCCTCGTTCACTAGGACAGACCCTTTGAGACGCCTGCACGCCAAAGTTATTAAAAACTTCTTCTTCAAACTTTTATTAATCGAAAAAATACAAATACAGTATTGTGAATAAATGTTCAAACGTACATTAAAAATATATATATGGAAATGCACGAATGCTAAAACTTATCAATGAAATTGCTTAACGCAATTTACTCTCTATATAAAGATTTACGAGATGAAAAATAACAAAACAGCTCCTTGACAAAAATAAGCTAGAGACTTTTAGACATATTATTAAGACTACTACAATAGATAAATGCAAAAATTAATATAAAAAAATATAATCGCTCAGTATTTAGGGGTCTGTCCTAGTGAACGATTTTTGGACCCCCCCCCCTTCCTATCAATTTTGTACATGACGAAATTAGTATTTATTTAATATTTAGCATTATTTAGAGTTAGGTTAGGTTAAGACACTTTCTGGGCCTCGAGCGCTGCGGCTAGGATGGGCTAGGGGGCCGAGCGCTGCGGCCACGGGTTAGATTAGTTAAGACACTTTCTGGGCCGAGCGCTGCGGCCTAAGGGTCAATTATATCAATGTCTAACATATAAGATCCATGTACAAAATTGATAGGAGGGGGGGAGGGTCCAAAAATCGTTCTCTAGGAATATACCGTATTTAGTGTTCTGGAACCATTATTAAATTGGACAGTAATCATCCTGGCAATTTAATGAATTCATTGAAGACGTTTTTAAAAACAAACAGTAACAAATTTAGAGTTTGGCGCGGCGAAGTGGGCATGCAGTGAGACATAACATAATACTAACTGTTAACTTTTGAATCTGCAAAATTAGAATTCAAAAACATTAATTTCAAGATTTAAATTGTTATGATTTTTTTTTGAACTGTTGGCGGACTTGGCGGTTCCAATCTTCTTCAATCGAACAGTGTTGTATATCATCTGAACTATTAAAACCTTAATTTTATAAATTATTTTTTTGCAAAATTCAAAATGTAAAGAAATTATTATTTTCCAATTTTTGTAGTCGATTTAATGAAAATTATGGGATTTATTAATTTACTTTTCGGAAATTTTTGTCTCGTAGTTCTGATGATATAGCATATGCGTGCAATGCCCCAATCCCATGGAACATGCCGCAAACGTTTTTTATTTTAATAACGTTACGTTATTCAGAGGATTTACAAATTTGCCGAAAAAGTTGCTACTTCACACTTTCTCAATTAATTCATTGATAATGTTTACACGCTTACTAATAAAGGGCCTGTAGACGTTCTTTAAAATGACCACTCATTTTGTCGATTTTCAGCAAGGACTCGACTCAGAGGTTTACCGGGGGGCACCGTTGTGGGGATTGAACATACCAATCCAGAAATTGAGGGTTACTTATATAACGGGGTCCGTCCTAGTACGATTTTTAGACCCCCCCACCTTACCCCTCCTTTCAATTTATTCATGACCACTTATTCTTCATCAAAATTATTACTATTTTTTATTATTCAGGGTTAGGTTAGGTTTAGACAATTTCCGGGCCGATCGCGGCGGCTAGGAAAGGTAATGTGGCCGAGCGCTGCGGCCACATGACCAATGCTATAAATGTATAAATTTGATAGAAGGGAGTAGGGGTCCAAAAATCGTTCTCTAGGAAATTACCCGCATTCTTGGTTTTGACACTTTTGACTCTCCAAAAGTTACAATGGTGCAAAGCTTTTGTATCCTAAAGAGCCTTTTTCTCCGCAGCCGCTTTTAAACCTTCTCTATCGAATCGATTTGTCTTAAGTTCGGCAGTTTTTTCTTTTGGAAATAACCGATTTTGAAACCCTCCCCGTTGTGGTTTGTGGCGAAATGGACGGACTAGAAATAGTACTTTACCCATATGTTTCAGTTAAGGCGCATGTAAACTATTTAAAGAACCAGTGGTTCAAAACTTCCTTCTTATGGACACTTTGAAACCATCTTATTAACTAATATTCCTTATTCTACTAAGTACTTATTATGTTTTATCAGAACTCTTATTAGAATCTGATTCTAATAAAAATATTTCTATTTCAGATAACTAGCGTTAAGTATGTCGTCTGATGAAGCGGATCGTGATGATATCAAGATGGATGATGATGACAGAGACCCCATAGCAATTCGCAGTATTGTAACAGGTATTTGTTATTTAAAAGAATGAAACTTAATATCGAGTACCATTTCAAAACATGCGTTTAAACTGTATCCGGCAGATATTATACAACATATTTGTTGAGGAGTTGATATAATGGTTGATTGACATAATGATAGATTTTATATTGATTGATTGATAAAATGATTTTTTCAATAAAATGATTGGTTGATTAAATGTTTGTTTGTTAAAATGTTTGATAAGTATTATAATTGATTGATAGAATTATTGATTGATTGATTAAATGATTGATTGGTTGATAACACGCTTGATTTAAAAAATGATTGATTGATAAAATGATTTATTGATTTAATGATTGATTGATATATTGATTGCTTAATTGATTTCTCCCAAGGTCCTGAGGCCGGATCTATTATCGGAAGGAAGGGAGAGACCGTGAAGAATATTCGAGCTGAATCCCAGGCTCAAGTAAATATCGAGGGGGACAGTCAGCTCGAGAGAATAATCACCGTGAGAGGGAAAACCGATTCCATTTTCAAGGTAATCATAATTGAGTTGAGTAAATTCGGTTTGATTTTTACTGATTGATCCACGTGATTTGAATGTTTTGACTAAGTTTGTTGGTTGACATGGTTTACTTGATTTGGTTTAATGTGAAGTGGTTTGGTTTGGTTTAATGAAAAGTGGTTTGGTTTGGTTTAATGTTTTTGGTTTGACATGATTTCATCAGAGTTAAAAACTTCAGAATGGGATACCCTTTATCTCGATCGGTTAATTATTCTGAAGATTAATAACAAGAGGAGAACAAGCAATATTTAATCTGGAGATTAAGAAAAAGAGTGGATCAAGCATTAATCCCGATATCCACCATTTTAAAGTTCCCAGCTCAGATGTGGTCTGGTTTCACCTAGTTTTATCTGGTTTGATTGGGACGTTGCTTTTATTTTTTTTTTTTAGATTTGAATATCTGATTTTATATTTAGGCGTACACCATGATATGCAAAGTTTTGGAGCAAAGAGAGAAAAGGGAGGACAAGGAAAAATCCAGGAACAGGTAAGGATAATAAAGGAAGGGTGTAGTGGGAAACCTATGGGGAATGGAGAAATAAAGAAAAGTGAAATCTACGATGAAAGCAGAAACTAAAAGGGAAATTTGGAAACTAAATGGAAAGATGGGTGGGACTGGGGGAAGTGTCATTTTCTGAAGCTTCGGTATTCATTGTTAAATGAAATAGGTCTGGAACTCCTGATCCAGATGAATTGAATCTCAAGGTTCTAGTTCCAGCAGTTCAAGTTGGAGCTCTCATAGGAAACATTTAGAATAGAATTTTATCTTCAGTTTTATCTTAATTCTAGAGTTTTTTTGTTTTAGTTTCTTTACGTACTTTCTTATCTGTGTCTCTCTATGTTGCAGAATACTTTTTTTTATTAAATAGTGCATAAGTTTTACAGCGACATAACATTCACACAAATTATATGTTAATATTGAAATATTGTTTAAAATATGTTCTAAATTGTAATTATAGGAAAGGGCGGGGAGAAGATTAAGGAAATTAGGTAAATTTTTTTTAAATAAGGTTTAGTTGCAAGCATTTTTCAGTAAACATTTGAGTTATATTTAGTTTTATTACAAATTTCCTAAATAATTTTTTTTCTTCGCGGTTCGTTTTATAAATGAGGACGTTTCTGTGTTGGATAGTTTTTTTTTAAACTAGAAATTAACACGTTTAAATTTTCCATGAAAATGTGATGCATTTTTGTCCGGAGGGATTCTGATGCGGATATACATCAAAGTGTGATAATGTAACCGGTTCAGGATGCTTTTTTGTCTGATGGGCGTCAGTATTAGAATTCACAGTAAGCTGTGACTGTTAGGTCCATGGATACACTTCGGCGGCGACCCCTATTTTATTGAAAGATGGGTTGTCGGCTAATAATTCAAATTTGGAGCCGGATCCGGATTGAAAAATTATATTTGAACCGTTGTATCCGCAACATTTTGGCTTCCTGAATCCGGGTCCGCCAAAAAAATGCGGATCTACGGATCCGGATCCAAGGTACAAAATAAGAACGAAAAACTTTTTGCTCTTAAAACCTAAATTTGAACTGTTGAAAAAAGAGAGATTATTAAAATATTATTTGTTCTGAATGGTTCATCAAGTTTTAGCTTGAAAATAATCGAAAAAGAAAACAAATAATTTGAAAATTGTGTTGTTCATAAATTCAGTAGATTTTAAAGAAATGTTTAAGACCCGGATACGGACCCTGATCTGCATCAAAATGAAATGATTTTATTATTGACTATTGTAGAGCTGAGACTGGAGCAGATATCAATATCTCATCTGATCCTCTTCCAGGTTCTTCGGAGAGGTAAACGAGTAGCTACGAGGAAAATATATATTTTAATGAATTATTCAAATATTTTGTAGAATGATTGATATTAAAGGAAATGTAAGCCTAGTTTTAAGGGAGGGTGTGGCGGCTAGACGTAGACATAGAAGTTGATCTGACAAGTGACAATGCTGAGAAATTGTTTAAGATTCAATCTTAAAAATCCTCCTTGATTCTCCATTCTGATAAGTTAATTAATAAGTTAACTGTATAGTGTATAGTTATTGTAACATTTTTCATCGTCGTTATTGAATAGTTAAAGAAAAGATTCTCAAAAACATCTCTCCAAATTGAACAATATGAGGATTTTAACGATTGAATTTGCGCTATTGCTGAACAAATAAGCACCGTAAAAAACGTTTCAAAGGTCTCAACTGAGCCCTAAACAAATTTCTACATTCTTAGCCTAAAGTGATGGCAATGTCCGATTTACCACGGTCCCCTTAAAAGCCTTTTCTTATCAAGAATGAATTAGTTTTATAATTTTGAAAACAGATCAATTTAAATAGCGGGTTCTCAACAACTGTGACATGCGCATTTCTACTGCAGGAAATCCAATTATCAGACTAGATTAACGACAATATCTTCCACATTATTGATTAGATGAAGGTTTCAGGGTTAACGTTGTAAATCTCGCATTGCCATATTGGTATGGATGGCCAATTACATATACACTTACACTTTACAGCCCCAGCCCATTTAAGGAATATATGGGGTTCCTATCAGAAATATTATTTCTTATTTAATTATTAATAAATTAATTCCTTTCTTTGTTAGTTTAGAATTAACTCATCCTTATTTTTCATTCCATCATAACAAAAATTTATTCATTATTTTGATACTTGATTTCTCTATCTAGAAATTCAGTAGAACTTATGAATAGTCAGACATGAAAAGGCATTTTGTTTCACTTTCTATTTGTTTTTATTTCTCCACGTAAAAGCGCACAATATCTGAAGAAAACAATTGAGAAGAGGGGGGAGGATGAAATATTAAATATATAGAGTATACGGAATAAGTTTACACTAATCAGACGAATTTACAATCTAATTTTACAAATATGATTGATGAAATGATAAACGATAAATCTAATCCTGCCATTTCCAAAATGTGGTCTGCTTTTTTTGAAATTGACAGAGATATATTTGTGAACAGTCGCCTGATTAAATGTGGATTATTTCTTTCTAATTATGTATATTATTATGTATATTTTTCTTATATTCAGGGAAATGAAGATAAGGGGTAAAAGAGAACAGATTACTAAATGTATATTCCATATCTGCAGTATTCTGATGGAACATCCTCCGAAAGGTAATCTAATTAAGAAAGCTTTTCGCTCAAATATATATATATATAAATATATAATTCATGCAGCCGAGGAGTGTTTAAAACACGAAATAATTTGAACAGCAATAAAATGGAAAAACAATCTGTTTTTTATTTATCAGATATATTTATATAAAATATATAATTTTTTAAAAGAGTTTTAAAATTCCACGTGCAACGCCCTCCCCCTTGAGTATAAACGTCGCAACCGGTATCCTTTATTTGCGAGGGAATTTATTTTAAAATGAATTATATTTTAATCATAAAAATCAAAATATTAAGATTTTTGATCTAATAACCTAGAGCCGCGCATTTGTGATCCAATTAGCCCAACCCGTTAACAACCTTCCGAGATAATGAGATAATAAATGATTGATTGATTGATTTGTTTATTGATTGATTGATTAGTTGATGTTCGTTTATACAAACCGGAATCACGAGACCATCAGAGGGACAGGGACCGNGGGGGGGGTGATCCCAAAACTATCAAATCATAAATTAAATAGAAACCGAACATTGATTATTATTTTGTCATTGTTTACAAAATACCAAGGAAACAATTATTTCAGCTTTCACATTTGACCTACATGGGACTCGTAAAATTGTGTAATAGGAAGACGACAATTTAATAATGTTACAGGGTTTCTCAAAGAGGATGAGATTTTTTTCAAACTGTAATCTTATTTCTCTCTTTGTTAATGCATTATTTAAGCCATAAAAAACTCTAATGCAGAAGATTTAGTTAAACCATGAGATCTTAAAGTTACCTTGTATAAGTAATAGTATATTAGTATTACATCTTGTTGAAATGAAAATAGTTGCTTTCAAATCAACAATTTAAGTGAAATGGGTCAAACAGTTGTCTTCCTATTCTAGTTTTTTTGGTCCTACTGTCAGCCAATAAGAATGCGATTTTACGCTTTTTACGATATACGCTGACCTTCTAATGTTTCTATGTTGTATTATTTCAGGGACAGAGATTATGGAGTTCGTAACTACCGGGACAGGTGGGATAAATGCATTTCTCATGCTTCTCATATTTGACAATTCTTTATTTCCGCGTCATTTTTTTGGCAATGTTCAATTCAAAAGACTGTTTGATTTATTAACAATTAGTAAGATTCTTTTTATCTAGAAGTTTAAATTCTAAAAAAAAATCATTTTCTCACTTGAGGCAATTTTAAAGAGAAACCATGAATTGAAAATTGTCAATTTTCCGTACTCGTTTTTTCGTTTCGGCTGTGCAATGTACACAATTTAAATCTTTAAGGCAAGAAGGTGGCTTCCCGAATTTTGTTTTCTATTTTTACATGTTTAAGATTTTATTTGGTAATTTCAAGAGCCCAGAAAACTCAATAATCTCACTGAAATGTTAATTTATAGATCGGGCTTAGATTCAATTTAGCGCATTTTATTTGATAATTTTCGGAGATTTGACAAAAAATAAAGATAAAGATTCTGTTTAGTTATCACGAGAGGAATGAATACGAGCCCCGAGGCCGGGGTAGGTCGGATATGGTCTCCGATAGGATCGGAGCTTCACCCTTCGACGCAATCATCGACTTCGCCAGGAGGCACGACGGAGGAAACAGGACAAGGTAGAGTCTTAATACGATCGAGTTGATAATTGTTTCTATCAGTAGTTATTTAATCTATTTAATAAATAATTGATAAAGATGTTGGATATTGGGTCTTTTAATTATTGAATACTTTTTTTTAGAAAATTTTATAACGTGATTTTAGAGCTTTGTATGAACTCAATGTGTTTTTTATCATCGTCAATAAAATTTAATATTGGTGCAATGTCGTCTTAACATTTAACAGTTCTGTTTCTCACTGTCAGTTTTTTAAATTTTGATTTATTTGTTTATCTAGAGATCGTGAAGTCAAGCATGAGATGTTTGTTTCTAATGATCAAGTTGGGTCCATCATCGGCAAAAAGGAATTCATAATTCATAATTTATAATCTTTCCGTTGTTGTTGTAGTTGTTATTGTGTCCAAGAAACCATTTTAGAAAATGACAAGGGGAAGTAGTATATTTTCCATCGAAGGTAAACTGGAATTCTTGATATTTAATTTTACTGGCGTTATTTATTAATTAATTACCATTATCGGTCTACTTACAATGTCTTCCAGGGGTTCATATTTTGTTGAAAGATTTCTTCTGTGCCCACTTTCCTTTACAACAAATATATTGTTTTTGTATTGAAAATCTATAAACTACAAGAAATAATAATTTTTATTTATGCGTTATTTAGTTTTTTCATTCGTAAAAATATTTGACTGAATGAATGTTAGGGATGTAAGATCAATGAAATACGTAGTATGTCTGGAGCAAGCATAAACATCACGGAAGTTGGTGAGTTTTTTAAATTACTAGGCTGAAAAATTATTGCGGAATTTTAAAAAAAAATTCGTGGATTTTCAAGAATTAAATTTTTTTACAAAATTATAAACCTTTAAAACACATTTTTTTAAATTTTTATCATTAATAAACCTTCCCTGTGGTCATGTGATGTCCCACAAAAAATTTGGGCCCGATCGGTTCAGCCGTTTTGACGTTTATTGGATACAAACAGACAGATGTCATGAAAGGGATTTTAAACGTATTTTCAAGTAATCCTTCATTCACAACGGTACCCTAGAAATCTTTATCTGATAAATAATTTGGAAGATTTTTTTCTAGGTTTGAAAGTGTTAAATCCTATATGTTTTAATTCATTCGAAATGCACAAGTCACTTTTGTAGAGAAATCATTATTGAAAATCAGGTTTCAAAATTATCAACATTGATATCTAATTCAGACTTGATCAGAAAAAAAACTTTTTAGGGCGCCATAGGGAAGCCGGCAATATACCACCTTTGCATGGAGGGTCACTTGAAGTAACGCGCTTTGTCATTTTAACAATTCAAAACCGTTTATCTGAGATCAATAGCATAGAACTCATTCAGAAAAAAATATCGATGCGGCCTCAGCAGACGGTTAAAAAAACTGTTTTTATTGTTGGCAGCAATTTTAAATTAAAGAATCATCTTGGAATTACTTTCGTTTAACTAGCAATCAATCAAAAATCCATTTATCTCTGTTAAGTATGAGCGTGTTAAATTACATGAATAGTCTCTTTAACTCTGCTACCCAGGTTCCGGAGGTTCTAAGAGGGGGGATAAACGAGAGTTTGTCGGAGATCCGGATAGAGAGAGGGTCATAGGAACATAAACATACCAATAAATTCAATTATGAAATTTTTTTTATATTTTATTTTAAATATAATTTTTTACAAAAAAAATTAAAACAGCAGTGAATTTATTCTCTGGCTGTTGAATCTTCTTTATAGCTAAGTTTTCAATTGTTTTTTAAATCTTCAGAAAAATATTCGAAATATCAAATTCTGTTAAACTATATAACTATAAAGGGGGAATTACAATTATTTATATTCTTGAAACTGAAAATAACATTAATTAATTGGGAAACTCGAAATATTTCTTTGTATTGATTTTTCAGCATAACTTTCTTTAAATATTGATTTTTTTCGCACAGTTTTTAATATTTGAAATGTGTTTTGTGTAGAGATTTTTGGATCTCCTGAACAAGTGGCAATTGCCAAAAGTTTGATCAACGTTGCCGTGGAACTCGCTGATTCAGAAAGGTGAGTAAAGAAAATATTTTGATTAGATTAAGGAAGGGTGTCTAGACATGAACCCATAAGAGTCAATGTTCTGTTGTAAAACAGCAACTTTATATCTAAACAAACCTTGAAAGTTTTCATATTAATTCAAACCTGAACTTTTTGCCGTAAACTTTCAAATTTATCTGGGACCGAAGTTAATAATTAATTATCAAGCATGGTTGAACCAATTTGATATTGTGGTAAGTACTAATTATTGAAGGGGGATTAAAAATGGATAATCTCAGGTGTCCAGGTTAACTTTAGGATGAGTAATGTGATATTGTACCCTTAGATATTTATACAAGACTTTCTGCATTTCTATGAAAGTTGATTGAAAACTGGGATAGGCCTGATTTGATGCCTTTCTCCATTTATTAGATCTGTTTCAATCTGAACAATTTCTTTAGTTTTTATACTAAAAACAAATGTTCTTGAATGTAAACTAAAAATGAAACAAGGTAGTTTTTAAATTTAATTTAATTTTGTTCTACTTTGTTATTGTCCCATTATTAATTTGTATATTTTTAGGATTACCTAAAGCCAAATTTCCATTACCAATATCTTGCCAATTTTTCACAAAGTCCCCCAGTCTGAAATCTGGAAACTTCCCAGTTCTTGTTGGTGCCTCGCTCTTGGTTATCCCCTCCTTTTCCCCTCTTCCCTCTCCACTTTGAAGTCTCTTTCCATATGTGAATGCTCCCTAATCTACTTTCAATATAAGCATTACCCTCGGACTGCAGTTGCCTGCCAGTGAATACTTCTTTCCTCCTATCTGCACTCTCACACCCCGCCTATAAAATACTCCCCTTTATCTACTCCCAACTCCCTGGAAACCACTTTCCTGCCTTTCAACTACCAAACACCAATCCCTTTCTACTCCTGACTCTATCAACCCCCTAGAGCCCCTTTATCCCCCTTCCTTTGTCTGATATGTAATTGTTACCCTCTCATGCCCTGCTAGTCAAATAAAATTCTGAAATGCAGTGCTTAGGATCCGGATCCGCAAGATTTTGGCATCCGGATCCAGGGGGTAAAATATCAACTAAAAACTGCAAAAAAAAAATTTTTTTTACTCCTAAAACCAAAATCTTGAAAAAAAGAGAGATTATAAAAATTTCCTCATTTCTGAATGGTTCATCAAGTTAAAGATAAAATTATGCGAAAAAAAAAATAAAACAAAAAATTTGAAAATTATTTTTTGTTAAAAATATTCAGTAAATCTTATAGAAATGACCTGGATCCAAATCCGGATCCGCATCAAAATTAAATGGATCCTAAGCACTTCTGAAATGTTACATAAATGTTACCTAACTACCACATAACTACTACATGACTATAAACTGTACTAAACTAGGTTTCATATAATTTAAACATCCAGTCGTTTATCATACGATGGCTGTAAGAAGTTAAAATGTAAAATAATAAGAATGATCTCTTATAAGCTATTGCTTCTCATCTCTACTTGTATGTAACCCTATGCTAAATACAGATGTAACATTAGGTTATGTAATGAATTAACAATTTGTAACATTTCTTGGTTTGCAGGGCGACTGTTATCAACCCCTCCCTACCCCTACCTTCACATTCACCCCACTCCTGCCTTCCTAAGTTCCTACCCACAATCCCTCCTTCCTGGTCAGTTAACCCCGACCCCAACCATTTTCCACAATCTGCTCTACCAGTGTAAACCTTACCCAATATACGATAATAGTGAACTATTAATCAAATCATCCGATTTCACCCAATTTTTTAATCAAATTCATAACAGTGAGTCAAACCTATATTTCCGTACTTCCTTCTCCCAATACCCATACCATTTTCTACACAGTACAAACCCCCTGTGAACCAACCAAATCATCAGGACTTGACCCTTTCCTCCACCCCTACTGCTCTACAGATAAAAATCAACACCACATTCTACACAATGCAGTTACTTTTCCCACGCCACGTTCCATTTTTAAAATCACATTAATATGCAAAAAAGCAAATCCCAAATGTTTTTAAAAATCTAAAGATTTTAATGCGAAGAATACGGTTTCATCCGTTTCGAAATATCCAGCTGATCATATCCATTTCCAAATATCCAGCCTATCAGAACTATAAAAGCTGAAACCTTATTCCCAAGTGAGCCAGCCCCTTTACCAAGTTGTGACACCTTTCCATGTCATAGCTGATATTTATCTCAGTGTCAACTGACACCAATTTTCCATTATAACTTAGTTGACACCATTATCACCTTTTCCATTTCCTCATTAGACGTGACGACAGGAGACGAGATACCAGGGACAGGTCCAGGTCCAGGGACCGGAGCAGCAGGTAAACAATAAACATCACTTGAAATCATGTCTTCAGTTCCTTTATATAACAATATCAGCATGAAACCATCTGAAAACCTTTAAAATCTCGAAGTTTAAAGTCAGAAGTATTATTATAAATGAGGATAACTGAATTCTTTCAACAACATCTATTTTTTTAATCCTCGCATTTTTTAAACTTATGTCGTAGTCCCTATAAATTCTGTCTTTTCTATTAAAGTTTGAAATTTTAAAGGTCTACACCATCATTTTTCGTTGATTTATAGATTGTTTTTTTTTTAAAGGTACGATGACCGGAGGCGTTGGTAGAAGATGAAATCCTGTTGAATGCAGAGAATAAAAAAAATCAAATCATCAAATATAAAAAATAAAAAAATGATTTGTTTCAGAACCTTAGTAATGTGTTCTTTTATTTTGTTATAACCCATCGTTGTGTATTAATGTGTTCCCTGCATTTCAGAATAATGGCGGCCAAATTTAGAAATATTATCGCTTCGCAGACTATTAATACGCTCAGGTATTTTGCGCATTTTCACAAAATTCACTCCCTTCATGTTCGTATTTCCTGAAAATTTATAATAATTGTTGGTTGAAAAATAATTCAATCATGATTTTGGGTTTTCGGATGAAGGGTTGAACAGCAATTTATCTCCTTATCCCGTTAAATAAACGGCTTGCTGCATTATTAGATAGATAATTTAAACCTTATAATGAAGCATAAATCAGTAGTTATATTTAAAACCTAGAAATAATTATTTTAGGAATCTAAAAATGGATGTTGATGGAACAGATGTTAGAAAACTGGCAGGCCAACTCAACTTGGAGAAAAAACAATCCAGGTTGGAACTATTTTCACGCTAACAAGTTAATTAAGTGATCAAATATTTTATACAAGATTAGTTTTTATAATTACATAATCAATATTACTCAATCGGACAAGATAATTGTATATTTTTGTTATTATATTGTATATTTACTTTAAACAATTACCCCCATCCCCCACTTATTGAGCGGAATAAAAATTTTATGGATTTTTTCGTCGGATTGGAAAAAGGATGAAAATTTCCAAATTTTCAAAATGCAACATATATTCTAGTATATAATGATAAATATTAAATATGGAATATTTATAGATTTACTTTCAGAATCTGTTTATCCCTGAAGAGCAATGTTATTCCTCACTTCTCGCCTAGCTTACTCTCAAACCTGGTGAAATCATACCCAGAGACCACCGAGGGCATGGAGGGGGACACAGATTTCACAGTGGGTATAGCGGGGGATAGTTCTAGTGTTAAATTCTACTTGGACAATAAATGTTTCCAAGCGGAGGTGCTGAAAACAACTGCACATTGGCCAAAGGGGTAGGATTTAGATTTTTTTAATTTCAATATCTTTCTTCCTAATCCTGATCCAATTTCTTCAAATGTGTACACCCTTTTTCGTCGTCAAATCTATTCTAGGCTACTACGGCATTATTTCTTCTAATAGTAATAACTTTATAATCTGTTATTGATGTTAACTTCAAGCAATACTTTATCATTAACCCTATCTCTGGTGGGGTACTTGAAAACCAGGATATGCTGGGGGGGGGTTCAATTTGACCCCCCCCCCCTCTAAATCCCATGTTTGATGTCCAAATATGACAAATGATACATCATTAGAAAGCTCTTGTGCTTTACTTTTAGAATCTGCAAAACAAAAAAAAATTGCAAAAATTGAATTTTTATCGCAAAATCTAGTTAAATAGTAAAAATATTTGCAAAAAAAAATTTGTTCAAAAAATGGAAAATTTTACATTTTTGAAAAGCCCTTGACCATGCCATTTCAAGTATGCAAAAATTTTTGCAAAATTTTAAATAACCTGATTTTTAATCAAGAAAAACTATAAATGTGCAAATTTACTTTGACAGGTTGTTTGCAAAGGCTTTCCTAAAAGCTAAATTTTATCAAAATTTGACAAGTGGAAGTGTGTCAAAACAAAGATTTTGTTGTTACAGGAAAAAACAGTCATTCAGGCAGTGTGCCTGAGGACTCAGGCAGTTAGTATTAAAGCCCAGTTTTAGGCCTAAAGGGAGGGCTTTGGGTATGTAGGAAAAGTCAGAAAATTTCAACAGCCTCAGACCAATACTTTTTTAGTTATGTAAAAAAACTACGGGGGGGGGGGGGGTCAAATTGACTCCCCCCCCCCAAGCAGGAATAGGGTTAAGAATAAATGTAACAGATGTTTTTTAATTTTTATCACATTATGGAACCCCTTTCCGATATCCAGAAACGAACTATATCTCGGAAAAATCCGATAAAAATAGAAATTCAGATTAAATCCAGTTTCTCTATCGTATACACTACAAAAACGGAAGAAATCTGTAAAGAGGGTGTTGGCCCATTCACAATGGTACCGATTAAACTATCTTTGTTTAATCAAAAAGTTGAAAAGATATTCTAGTTTTAAAGTTTTAAAGAAATGATTTTAACATTTCAATGTCCAATATCTGAACTAGCACCGTGTATTTGTGTGATGCAGACCGGAATGAAGTGACATGTTTCAGAAATATTTACATAGCTCAAAAAAAAATAATTCTTGAATGTATCTTGTCATATATAATTTTCTTCATTATCGTCTACAAAAATTAAATCCATTGAAATTTTTGAAAAATTTTAAAAAATGACTGACTAAGGTTTTAAAAAAAAAAACTCCAAAAAAGTGTACTATCCTAAGAACAAGCATTTTTGACGGTTTTTTCGGTCTAACTCGGTAATTTTTTGAAATTTTTCAAAATTTTCAATGGATTTAATCTTTTAGACAATTACGAAGAAAAGGATACTTGACATTATAAATTCAAGAAATACTTTTTTTGAGCTATTTAGACTCTATGTGTATACTTCTGAAAAGCATATCAGACGGTAAATGTGCAGTTGTCCGATCCAAAAAAAAAAAAAAAATTCGTGAATTTGTTTGACTAAATGTTACTTCATTCCGGCCTGCATCAAAAAAATTTCTCAACTTGGTCTTTTTTTTGGGGTAACCTATCGGACACGTCACTCATTAAATAGGAAATTATTTGAAATTAAGTCTAATGTCCCTTTAACATTGTGACGTAAATGGATAAATATTCTAGGTATTTGTGGAGTCGGAACTCATTGTTTGAGGAGGAGGAAACTAGAAATGTAATTATAGAATTCAGGAAACTTGTTGAAAACTAGAAAACTAGAAACAAAAAGAGAATTGTTGTGTGGGACTAACAACAACTTCTTGATATATAACAAACTTTTCCCTTTCTTTTAATTGTTTTTAAGTTTTACAGTGGTATATTTTTAGAAAATATTCCACTGTAAAAAGATTTTTTTTTTGAAAGATTATACGTCATGCTTTTTTTCTGTATACAAGTAAATTTTTAACAAATTTAAGGACTTTTGTTTTCTTCTCTTAAGTGGCAAGTGTATATAGTATATTGTACTATTTTTTAAGTTTATGATTTCCCCAAAAGATTTAAACGCTGCACGTGCAATTTTTCTACTCGCTCGGCCTCCTTTTGAAAAGAAAGATATCGCTTATTTTATTTCCTTTAGACATTTATTCTTATGAGTCTCTTAAATATTCTATTGCTTTTCCAGTTTTAATATTTGAATTGAAAACGTTGACTATAAAAAATGTTTTGACAAGAAACTGGTTCCAGTTCACCGAATATTGCTAAACCATTTCACATCGGCCACTTCCGGTCGACGATTATCGGCAATTTTGTCGCTAATATTCATCAAGCTGTTGGTGAGATTTAATTCTATGGGTGTATTTTTTGTAAAACCTTTGTTCCACCATTGATGAATATTATTTTGTTACCCCAGTATTTTTTAGGAATTACGGAAATAAACAATTTTCAGGGAAATTCGTTGTTTTTGGGGTAAAAAGTATCAAATTTTAAATTTTCATATAAACCTCTTTTTTTCTTTATATTCTTGGGGAGGTTCGAAATACATTTCTATTATTATTATTAATTTGTTATTGATGTTATTATTGTATTGTTATTTGTTTTTTTTTATTGTTGTTATTGTTGTTTTAACAACATTTTTACTGTTACCAGTTACAGTTACAGTTACATTAATAGTTACTGCTGTTACTGTGTTCCTGTTACTGTGTTCCTGTTACTGTTACTGTTGCTGTTACTGTTGTAATTATTGATATTGTTATCGTTAAGGTCATCGTGTGAGAAAAATTAACTATCTGGGTGACTGGGGAACCCAGTTTGGATTTCTAATGGCTGGAATAGAACACTTTAACGTTGATATAGAATACTTTGAGGAAGCTAATAAATGGAAATAATTAAAGAATGTTTAATTTTGTTAAAGTTCTGTTTTCTAAAACTTATAAAACATCAAATTTAATATCGGAAAAAATCAAAACATCTCCTTTTTCATTTTTCAAGAGAATAATTGTTTTAATTGCCTAAACTTCTTCTGCAATGGTTCCAGGTTGACAATAAAATATTTCAATTTAGACGCAAATATTCAGATGATCCCTATAACTCCAGTCATATACAATAAAAAGTGGAATAAAAGTCTTTAGAAGGATTTGTAATTTGTTACTTTGTAACTGCTGCAATTCAAAAATGTAATATTTTGAATATTTTCAGAGATAATAATCTATACATACAAATTACAGCATAGGGTTTATTTTGATTTAGTATGACACATACAACAACATTCCTTCCACGTTATACTATTACTTTTTCATGGCATTTTTAGAAATTATTCTAAGTATTTCAATAAATGATAATAATTGAAATATTTTCTATCTGTTGAAAGTAGGAGGATACACTGAAGAGAATGCTAAAGATCTACGTGGATTCCAATCAACTAGGAGAATCAGATCAGTCTTTTAAAGATAAGGTTATGTTATTTTAAAATTTACAGATGTCTGTTTTCATAATGAAATATGTTTTATTTTTTGTTTGGGTTCCTCATATTCAGCTAGAATTGGATAGACAATAGACATCTTGTCATTTTGCTCTGAAAATCGAATGAAGCCATATTTGGACTAAGCGTAATTTCAAATACGGTACCCTTGAAAACTCAATCTGAACAAAAATATGGAGGATACCGTCGTTTTTCTGACTCGAAAAGTGTTAATATCTGTGAATTTCTCCAATGATTCTTAAAAACAAAAAAAGGCAAGCCACATTCGCAGAGAAACCCGCAAATGGAAATAAACAGTTTGAAGAAAAACAAACTTGTATAACCAATTCAGACAAAGCTTTTAGGGTATCGTTGTTAATTGGGCGTTGCTTAGCATAATTTATTTGATCGCGCCATAGTTCCAAAGGATGAGACTACAGAGAAAACCGAAATTAGATCACTTTTTATAATTAATTATAATATTTAGAAAAATTCCAGGTCCTCATTAAAGTCTCATTCTTTGTGGGTAACCCTGTATGTAAAAAATGTAATGGAAAAAATATTTGCCATTTTTGAAACTTTAAGGGCGACTTCACGTATTACTTACAAGATAAGTAAAAATTAATAAATGTCGCGCGCTTTTTTAATAAGATATTTATTTTTAATTTGTTTTTAGGCTCGTTTAAAGTTCTCTCAGTTGGAGAGCGGGGACCCTGAGTTGTTAAAAATATGGAATTATTTTAGAAAAATATCTATTAAAGAACTTAAATCCATTTATTCAAGGTAAGACCTCTAACTTTTATCTTTTACTTTTATTTCAGCCTTTTGTAACTTAAGTAAAACATTTTAAGTAAATACTATTGTTAATGTTTAATTTCCTATCTGATCTATTTTTGGGTTTCTAGTCGTATCTCAAATAAAACCATCTTAAACTAATGATTGATTGATCTTTTGATTTATTCATTCATTCATTCATTAATTATCTGATTAATCTGATTAAGCAATAAATCATTCAATCAATCAATCTGATCATGTTATTATTAGGCTTGGTATAGAGTTTGATGAGTACCATGGTGAATCGATGTATTCCAGAGAGAAATCTGAATCAATTATCCAACACTTAAACAAACAAAATATCTTACAGGTTGTTCAATTTAATTTTTCAACAGTTATCCTTTTGTAATTTTATAAATGTGGGATGATTAGTTCAGTACTATGTCTGCCTTGGTTCGTTTCTAGGCAATTTTAAAATAAAATTTCTCTGTCCCTTTAACGAGGGGAGGAAGGCCAACCACATCAATCTCTAGTCCGAACCACATTCTCCTCATTTTCTCGTCCGAACCACCTTGAAATCCTCGTCCTTTATCTATTGCAGTGTTATTTGTCATGCTCAAGCTAAAAAAAAGTGAACACACTCCACTAAAGAATTATAAATCAAGCTCCGTAAGTTCCTATGGATCCACTGAGTTCCTAATTAAAATTTATGGCTAATCAGTCAAGGGGTTCCTGAGGTATGATCGCTCAAACAAACAAACAATCACATACAGATAACTACTGTCTGTTTTAAGAAAAATTCAATTATAAACGTTTTAACATTTTTCTTATTCTTTTTTAGGATCTAAACGGAAAGAGAGTAGTACAAATTAGGGAAATTTGATTAAAAGACACTTAAAATTATAGCTACTATTTACGAACCAGATCTGGGTCGATATGTTACAGAACACATCCCGGATCCGGATCTGCGTCAATATAAAATATATTTTTACCACTTAAAGCGGGGAGTGGGGGGGGGGGTTTGGCTGTGAAATTCATAAATGTTGTAAGAGAATTGGCAATGTAGTTTTAAGTGATCCTTCTGTATAAAAAGACTGTATTTAAGTTAGATTTTTAGCAAGAAACTGGTTTTTCAAATGAGACACATCTCCGCCATTTTACCTCTTGTTACTGTACACTGTACAGCTGTACAGTGTACAGTGTACAGTATACTTTAATGTCAATTACAAGAACAAACTTTAATATTTCCATCATGCCTGTATATTTTTAAACAGGGGGGAATGATTTTTGAAGATCTGGAGGGAAAATATCTAACTTGGGGGGGGGCTTTCAGGAAAATATACACCCCTGTGTTGCAAACTACGGTTGGAGAATCAATCCAAATAACGTGAACTGTCCCTTGATATATAATTAATCTGTTTTATCAAATTGTAACGGTTTAGTCCGGATAGATTTGTAACTATTGTTAAAAGTGACGGCTCCTCCCTTTATATTACGAGGTAAGCTAATTGTTTACTCATATACAATGCCACAATTTTCGGGATTAAGGACATAGTTCAGACCATCTAAACATATACTGCCAAGGTTTTACTTCTCGTCCAAAAAATATTATGATTATTTTGGGCTTTATGTAAGCATTCTGTATTAAAAAAAAGAATGGGGCGATGGGGTGAGGGTGATAGGTAGAGAGGTTTGGGTTGAGAAAAGGATTTTTTTTTAATACTCACCTGATATAAGCTAGATATAAACTTTAAATGTTTTCTCCCTGAAAGTAACGAGTTTCTAATTTATACTGAGCTGAGAACTTAAGGACTTCTATTAGACTTATTGATATTGATAATATGGGAATATTAAAATATAAGAATTAAGTGAATACGGGATATCTGACTAGGTTTTTCTTTGCAGGGATATCGCAGCCGCTATTGATAGACAAACAAGGTAATGTTTGTTTGTTTTTTCTTGTATGAGTATGAGTATGCAGTGTTGTGGAAAACTTCTTTCGGATTCATTTGAGACATATTAAACTTTTTAAAGATCTGTAAATCCTGAGTTTGAGCGCAAATTCGACGTTCAAAACTTACCTTACATAGCCGGTCACTCCCTTTAATGATTTTTTTGTTCAAAATTTGTATTGTTTTTAATCTAGATTTTCCCCGGTTATTTATTTCATATCTTTTAAATCTTCCAAATAATTTTCTTCTATTTTTTTGTTTATTTTTTTTTGTTGACAACAATTAATTTATCCATTTCATATAGCAATGGTTACCAGTTTTTATATTTTCTAGGTTTGGATTTGAGATTATTTATGCTGTTGATAACGATCAATCAATCCACTTTATGTAGAAATGGTTACCATTGTTTTCGTTTTCTAGGTTTGAATTTGAGAAGATGATTTATGTTGTTGATAACGATCAATCAATCCACTTTATGTAGAAATGGTTACCATTGTATTCGTTTTCTAGGTTTGAATTTGAGAAGATGATTTATGTTGTTGATAACGATCAATCAATCCACTTCAGCAACCTCTTTTCTATCCTCGGTAACCTCGGATTTTCCTGGGCGTCCTCGTGCAACCATGTTAGGGTAACCTCATTAGTACTTATTGCATGTTCTTAAACTTTCCAAAAGATTTGTAGAAAAAAACTAACTTTTTTTTAATGTTAAGTTCGGGAAGATACTGGGGATGAGCACTAGGAGGGGAAATATTATATTCTTGGACACACTAATAGGTATTTTTTTATACTTTATTTTCAGTGTTTTTTAATCCACTTATATTTACTGATTGATCTTAACACACAAAAAATTATTAAGAATTTTTAAGATATAGGATAATTAAAAATGTTTTTAAATTACCACTATTATTCAGGTAAATGTTTGTATCGATTTTATTTCATCCACAATTCTTACCTTGACAACAAAATTTTATCTAAAACCAGTGCGTTGGAAGTTTTATGATTATTCAAAAATATTTTAGGTTTCATAAGTGGACATTTTTTTATAATATAAAAAAATTATCTAAATATTTGTTTGCTATAAATCTCGGATAGATCATGAATTGTATATTTTCATGATGCTTTCTTCAGATGAAGCAAGAGAGCGTATGCTGGAGGTGCAGAAAACTACTCACACAACTCGTGTGTCTGGGGCTGAGGGGGAGAATGCAGCATCTGTTCTTGGTATCTCAGCTCTTATTATTAATGATTTCAAGCAGAAGAGAACTAGAGATTATAAGTTCTCCTGNTAGGGGGTTATGCAGCAGAACCAGAAAAGGTTTACATCATACATGATGAGTGACATCAGCCCCAATCTTCCTGAAAAGATTCGTTAAAGATAATATAAGAGCAGGAAGTGTAATCCCTAAATGTTTGGAAATTATCCTCACTTCTCCATTCTATAGCTATTTTCTCCTCATTTCACTTACTCACCAGTCACCAGTCACTCGTTCACTAACTCCTCTCTCAGTAACTCGTAATCTCACTTTGATACACGGGAACTCACTCTCTTAGTAACTTAGTTTCTCACTTTCTTACACATTCTTTCAATCGCTGATTTTGTAAGTCTTACAGTCACTCATTCAATCACCTTTCCCCTAAATAATAACTCAATTATTTGCTTAATCAATTAATTCTTCAAAATATTCCAACAGATACAAAGTCTATATTTTCAGTGGAGATACTGGAGTAAAACTGCAATACTTACACGCAAGGTAAATTTACATCTTTTCAAGTTAACTGTTAGAAATTTTTTAAATAAAAGTTTTGGGTTTTGTTTATTTTGTCTTCCTAAATTCAATTGTCAGTATTTTTCTTTTAAAACTTGATAATTGTTACACGTCTTAAAACAATTTTCTGGGTTTTTGTTATTTATTGCAGCGCTTAGAACTCTTAAAATGTGTATTTTTTTTAAAATGCGAGAAACAAAAAATTTGTCCCCGAAAATATGGGTGACGTGGAGTAAATTGTAAAGGAATTCTGGAATTGTTTAGAAATGAAACCTTAATTAAGATTAAGTTCTCTGCTGGCAAACTGTGAGGTAGAGTTGGATACTGAGTGTTCTACAAGAAAACTGGTCGAACAGGAAGCTTTAGATCTCGTTTTCCAAATAGGTATATTATTTTCTCAACCCATTTTTGAATAATTTTTTTTCATGAAAAAGCTAGATCTTAACATTGAGGGATAATTATCACTTTCATTCAGAAAGCGTATAATATATATGCATACTAAACATTGTATTTTGAGTTCTGTATTCTGTATCATATCTTGTTATCTTTGTCCTGTATTTAGGTATCTGGAATGAGACCTTAAGTAGAACGTATACTGATCTTGAACCTTGTATCCTGTATCTAGGTATCTGGGATGAGACCTTGAGTAGAGCGTATACTGATCTTGAACCCAGTGTCCTGGTTAGATACTTGTTCCAATTAGCCCATCTCACCAACAGGAACATACACTGTTGAAAACATATTTATATTCAAACTTTTGAAAATTTCATGGGTATATATTTTCTTGAAATATCTCCCTCTCTTTCTTTAAAAATCAATTTTATTTCCAAGATGTTAGCGCAGAGCGGCAAAGTTTGTTTAAAAATGCATATTTCTTTTGATAAAAAAAATCGGAAGAAAGTGAAAAAAGTTGCTGGTTAACATGATTTTTTTTCTCCAGAGCAATCGAAAATCATGTGGTAACAGTTTCATGTTGCGTAGATGCTTGAAATCTTTGAATGTTAAAGGAGCAGAAGAAGAAACAGCAAGGAATATATTCTTTAGATTAAATATTAATTTTATCTAAATAGATTTAAATTGAATATTGATGGGCATGGGCATGGGTATGGGCCTGGGCGGGGCCAGGGACTGGGACGGGGACGTAAAAGGACGTTAAGCTTAATCAAGCTTAACACCTAAAGAAAATAATTGATAAGAGCTCGTCTGCTTTTGTTCTACTGCAGTCGGAGAGTTTTAGCAGACTGCTTAGTTATCCTTGGTGTTCAACCTCTTGAGAGGATGTAATCTCTTTGTCAGAGAATATTATAAGATTGTTATTTAAATGTCTAGAAAGGATGATATTGTTAAGTCGACTAATGTTCAAATGTTATGCTTAAAGGGACTGTAGAGTGTAAACGTAACTTGAAGTGACTCTCAGGTTATAAAGTTATTTTTCCGAGTCATGTTGGGTTTGTACCTTACACATATTTATTTGAGATTAAATGGCGTTTTTCTCTCTAAAATGGACAATTTTCTGTTAACGGAGTTCAGAAGAAACAAGTTCAGTAGAAAACAAATTAATCTCTTTTTAAAGAACAATACATAATTGTGTTCTGGGTACCATTGTGAATCGGACTCGTAATTTTTCGTTGGTGGGTCACTTAAAAATTATGTCGACAGTCCCTTTAATAAGTCATTATTGTTTTTGTTGTTCAAAATTTGGTAAAATGTTTCCTTTGTAAAATTCATCTATTTTCTGGAATTTATATTTTGTATTCAATTTTAGAATTGTAGATTGCACTGAGAGGATTCACGGGGGTTAATGTGGAAAATTCTAGAATTGTAACTTTGAACTTAGTGAAAGTTAGGAAACTGTGAAATTAATTTTGTCTGATCTTTTTCCTTTAACTCAAGGAATGTTGCTAAGAATTTTGTAATTTTTGCTTGCAACTGATATCTCTGATAAATATACAGGGCACTTCTGAAAAACAGATCCGTTGAAAAATCTTGAGCGACATTGTATTATTAAAAGAAAAATTGATGACTTCGAGAAATCCACTGTTTTCTGATTCTCACGGTATTAGACGTTATTCTTTCTGCATTGCCCGAAGTTAACAGTTTACAATGTAGGCATTATTTTCAGTGGATCGATTTACAATAACTTTTAAACTTCTGTCCGGTCAAGGATAAATGAGATATCCTTATTTTTCCTCTCTCAATATTGATATTTTATAATGGTGGTTTCTGTGAGGATCACTTGTGAATTTATGCTGCTTAAAAAAGCGAAGGAAGTTGTTATAGCGTAAGCTTTAAAATGACACATTTTTCTCATTTCAAGGTTTAATTGAGGATTTCGAAGTGAATTGAAAATGCCACTTTTTTAATAGAGGGTTACTTAAGTTACGTATAGTCTCTAAATAGAATTGATTTTGTGACCTTGTTCTGAATTTTAAAATTTTACCTATAATTTTAAATTTTAAACTTCTTAATATTTCAGATATTTAAGGTTGAGTTACCGTACTAACTCATTAAATTAAAATGGCTACTATTGGAGTTCCTCTAAAGGTTTTGCACGAGGCCGAGGGTCATATTGTCACCATCGAGACCAACACTGGCGAGGTACAGAAATTAAACTTATGCTTGACATTGACTATCAACTAGCTTTTAAATTTTGCTTTAATTGCAAAAATGTTTCTTACCTGTTTTTCATTTGAAGATTTAAAAAGAATTGAACTCAACTCAAGTAAGCTGAGCTGAACTGCCCAACCCAACCTAATTCAACCAAATTCAAACCAACCCAATTGAACTGAATGTCCAGGTATACCGAGGAAAGCTGATCGAAGCGGAAGACAACATGAACTCTCAGATGGCGTCCGTTACTGTTACATACAGGTTAGGGTCGAACTCAAGGTTCACGATTGTCCTAGAAAATAATTCTAGTCGCGACGTTGGCCCTGAAATTGTATTTTCCCAAATCAGTCAAGATGCTTTAAGTTTACCTCCAAAAAAAATATTCTTAATAATTAAACATCAAATTAGGAAAATTTGCATTTTTATATTAACATAAAAATATTCAAGTGATGTTTTTTAATGATTCAATAAATTTGATATTGTTCAGATTTTTAAATATATATTTTAGGGATGGTAGAGTTGCCCAGTTAGAGCATATCTATATCAGAGGATCTAAAGTCAGGTAGGAAAGGGTAAAGAGAATGTAGAAATGCTTCATCATCGTACATCAAGAATTTTTATCACTTATCTAATCTCTCCTCCTATCAAGTTAAATTTATACTACCTAGAAAATGTTCCGATTTTGCTACTGTAAAAGTTGTGAAATGTAGTTATGTTAAAAAGTAGATTAAGCAAAACAATTTTGGGCCCTGAACAAGGAAAAAAGAACAAATTTTATGTTAAAAATTACAGAAAGTTTTACTACATTTTAAAAAAAATTGAACTAAGACGACTTTTGACGCTTTATGCTAGTTTTAATCTGCATTTTTTTTGTTTTAGGTTCATGATCCTGCCGGACATGTTGAAAAATGCGCCAATGTTGAAGAACATGTCTACCCGGGGCCGGGGAGGAGTTCGAGGAAAATCCGCAATCCTGGGCGCACAAGCCGGCGCAGGGGGACGAGGCCGCGGTCGTGGTGGACCCTCTGAAGGTCGCGGCGGAGGATTTGGTGGAGGCCGTGGGGGAGGATTTGGAGGTGGTGACCGTGGAGGCCGAGGCGGATTCGGAAGTCGCGGTGGTCGATAAATCGTTGACCCATCGCCGATGCCCCGAAACGTTGTATTCTGTGTATTTTGTGCTCATTGTACCTTTTCCTTTTCTTCAATGCTGACTCAATAAAATCAATTCATGTGAATCTAACTTTTTACATGCTTTCTTTTTTTCAGATTGAAGATTGCAATTGACGAGTTAGCTTGCAGGTAGGTTTTAAATGATTTTTGTCCTTTCAATTTGTCAATCAAGAAATGAAAGGGGGCAAGGTGTTTTCTCATTTTTATCACTTATACATTAATGTTTTGGAAAGATATTTTTTAGGTTCGTTATGCTTATTAGTCAAAATGTAACGAAAAAACAGATCTTTTTAAATCCCTGTATTTAACCAAACTGAAAGGTCAAGATTAAAAAGGTTGGCCAAGTACTTAAAATGTCTAGTTATTGTTCTCTTATTTTATTTACAACTATTTAATTCCTAGCATCACCTACTTCATATATTTCTAAGAGACAAAGGGATGTTTTAATATATATATATATATATATGGTGTCTTACCCCCAATTATTGTTGAAAGATACAGGGTGTCCCACCACCTATTATTTTTAATATATATATATATATATATATATATATATATATATATATATATATATAATTTATATAACTATAAAGCAATAATCAGAACAGCTTCTCAGTTTTCAGTTTTATATATGTATAATATGTCTTCTTTTTTCTTGCTTAAAAATGGTCAAATTTTCACGATTTTGCTATTGTTCTCCAAGTCTCTTTTACAGAGATTCTGCAATTGTTTGTTTGTTTGATTATTGTTAATAGGTGCCATTGCGAATCGGACAATCAACACTCTCGACGGAGGGTTGCTAGAAAATACATCTGACCTTTAATTATCACAAGGGGTTTCAGCTACACTAAAGTTTTGACCGTTGATTTGGATTATTTTGGACTTGTTTGCCTTAACGGTTTTAATCTAATTGAAGTTTTTAAAGTGCGTCTTTGTTCAATAAGTTAGAATCATGCATACTATTTACAGTGATAACAATAAAACTCTGCAATAGGAAGACGACTTTTAGACTTAAGTTATGACTTTAAATAGTCCAATAAACATGGAAAACAGCATCTGTTCAGTGTGAACAGACCCAGTTTAGTTAATAAGTGATAGAGTAAGTGTCTAGTAAAACTATTTGCTTTGTGACAACATCAAAAATATATCAGTATTGCTATATAGTCGTCTTTCTATTCCAGAGTTATCACTTTACCACGGATACTCACTCTACTCACCTATTAAGGGGTGTTACCTTGTTATTTAAAGAGTTAAGTTGAGAAAATAGGTGAGTTGAGACTACGTCCACAGTCCCTTCCTTTCTTTGGGTGCATTATTGAACATGACACTGGATTTTAGAATTTGTTAATGTTGCTTAGTGTACTCTCTGCATTGTCATTGTTTATTTGTTTAAACATTTATTTTATCTCGTTTCATATTATCAATTATTCGTTATCTCTTAAAGGGACTGTCAACGTATTTTTAAAGCGTAACATGCCAGATAAACAACTGTACGCTTTACCCCTTTTTGTCCGAAAAAAAAACAATTGAGGTTTGAATCATACATGTGTATTGTGCATTGTATGGTATAAATCATACATTGTGCAACCCTTAAATGAAATAGTTTCTTGAAATTTTGCGGACAGTCCCTCTAACTTGAGTTCTTCATTATCTTGAAAATAGTTTTAATCAGTGCCTGTCTTCGCTACATTTAGGTAAAGAGAAACGCCCCTCCTCACCCTAAAATTTCTAAAATAATTTTATCATTTTTCTTGTCAAAGCAGAAATTAAACGTTATAACCTAGTTTTCATAGAAATTTTAAATAGTATTCTCATTAAGGTGATGATCAGAAAAGTGTTTAGAATCCGGATTCGTTGGATTCGCAACATTTAGCTCGCTGGATCCGGATCCGCGAAAATATGCGGATTCAGGGATCCGGATCCAAGAGCAAAATATCAACCTAGAACTGCAACAAAAAAATCTTTTTCATTTAAAACTCAAATCTGAACTGTTACAAATAGAGATTATCAGAAATGGCCATGTCTTTGAATTGTTTATCAAGTTGTTGTCAACAAAAATAAGTGGAAATAAAGGAAAAATAATTTTAAAAAAATTTCTGTTAAATTAAAATCAGTAATTCTTAAATAAATGATATGACCTGGATCCGGATTCGAGTTGGACCCGGATCCGGATTCATTTTTGACCAGTGCGGATCTATGATCCTGATCCGCATCAAGATTAATTTGATCCTTACTGCAGAAAACAATGAAATAGGAAGACGACATTACAGCAACACAGACGTGTATTTGATGTAACAAAGCAAATAGTTTAAATATTAACATATAAAATCTGTAATTTAGTGAAATGGGCCTGTTTACACTGCACAATTTCTGCGTTTCATGAAAACTTCTGTCTAAAAGTCGTCTTCCTACTTAAAAGTTATCTGGTTATCAGTGTATGAATTATCAATTAATAACAATATTATTAATATATCATGAATTAGCTCAGTTTACTAATTTTGAGGGACTGAAGTCGTGATTTCAAGTGAATATACAGTGTGTCCCACATCATACTAGATCGTCAATCATCCGTCTAAATTACGATTTTTGGGACTAATAAGCCATTTTAAGAAGTATGAATCATTTTGAAAAATTGAATAAGGCTAATATAAGAATATTCTTGCGGAAAATGCTATGGTTTTCGTGTATTTTGGGTTTATTTTGGCGTTAAAACTTGGAGATAATCTAATATGATGGGACGATCTGTACTATCCTGGGTGGGACATGATAAGAATATATTAATTTGGATAAGTTAATTTACAATGTTAGTCTGTCATCATAGTTTCTTCATTTATAACAAATATCCTTCTAAATATTCTATATTTAAAAGAAAGATTACTGACAAATAAGCATAATAAACCTAACTAAATCATTTTTTTAACACATAAAAAATATTAGAATTGAACCTTTTTGTTAATAAATTATTTATTTTCTTTTGTGGTTTCTCTGCAAAAATGGCTTGCTCATTTCTTTCTTATACTGAGTAATGGAGGAAGTCAGAGACATATAACCCCTATTCGAGTCAGAAAAACAACGTTATCTTGCACCATTTTGATCAGATTAAGGTTTCAAGGGTACCGTTTCTATCTTTGCACTTAGGGTCACATATAATTACGCTTACCGTCCTTTTAATCGTTAAATATTCAGAGCTTTTCAATCAATCAGTCAAACAGTGAAATCAAGAAAAACTGCGGAATTCTTTTCGTTTTATTTCAAAATGTCGCTTAGGATTTTATTATCAGCAATAAAACTATAATTTCTAAACAGTGCTGAAAACAAAATAGAGATACACACCAGTTTCAAGAATTGAAAATTATAAATACTTGAGACCAATAATGATCGTCTTTCTATTTCACGATTTTCTGGTTCTCCCTGTAGCGACAATATCTGAATAAAATAAAGAACAAAGACGACATTTATTCCACAGATGTCTGGTTCACACTGTAGCGACAATATCTGAATAAAATAAAGAACAAAGACGACATTTATTCCACAAATGTCTGGTTCACACTGTAGGTCTTTCTACCGAAATAGGAAATTCCGTGCGAATTTCGGCAAATAAAATGAATGCAAATTTTCAATTTAGAATTATGGATAACCTAATTTTAAAAAGGATAATATGCCCCAAGGCTTTGGATTTTTTTTTGGGGGGGGGAGGGGTTAAGGTCGCGGATTTTCTTACTTTTGCACGTACTCTCCTGAATCTTACAATAAATAGTTATTATATGATGTGTAAAGTTGGATAATTTATCTTAAATAGTTGGAAGAAAATGGAGGGAAAATTTAAAAATGAAATGTTTAGGATGGGTGTCCTAACAAAGGCCGTCAAAAGTTTGGACGATGGAAATTTCGACGCTATTGTCGTCGTTGCTCCTTCAACAAAGGTTAGTGTTTTCCAATGCTTAGATGATTTTTTTATTTGATTTAAATTTTTTTTTTAAAATTGGGGCCTGATCGGTTCAAACATCTTGATGTTTAATGGATACAAAAAAAACAAGCAAAGTATATATATAGATAAATAGATTTTTTGTAGAGTTTATAATTTGTTCGTCTCAACCCCTTAAATGTGAAGGAACATAATTTCTTTAATCAATATAAAACTCATATTAGATTATTTTCCGGTTGTTATTGAGATTGCTTTTTTACTTTGTTTCAACACTAAATATTTATTTGAATCTTATAAATTGCGGTGTTTCCATCTATAGATATATATTTATATATATATATTTCCATCTATAGATATATTTATATTTGTTTGTGACAGTGCAAATTATCTACATCAAAAATATGATATCGATTTTTATCACTAAGAATACTAATTTAGTAAAAAATGAAAAGCTTAGACATTTTTCCACTGGAATTTCGTTTGCAGGGTTTAAAAATGGCACATGGCACATTGGCATCGATTTTAAGCATGTTCCAACATCATGGTTATTTACTTATTAATTTTATTAATTTAAGGGATTACCAGATCTGATAAAATCAGCTCTAGCCCCTATCCTGGCCCTGGATGCCGGAACAGAATCAAAGGTTATAAATCTGAATTATCTTTTTCCACATTTATTTCTTCTCCTTTAAAGGTCCGCGACAATTGAACAGCCTGATTCGATTCAATTTAGCTCGATTCGATTCGATTCGATTCGATTTGATTTGATTTGATTTGATTTGATTTGATTTGATTTGATTTACTTTGATTTGATTTGATTTGATTTGATCTCAAATTTCTAGTATTTAACTTAATTATATTGAATTTTAACTTAATGTGTATGTTTCAAGAAAATCTGCGAAATTTTGAAGGAAACTGATTTTTGGTGAAAGAGACATTGTTTTGTCCTGATTTTTATAGACGAATGTAAGATAATGGAGGATTGGGTCTTGCAGTATTAAATGTTTCTTGACAAACAAATTTCAACTGATTAATTTAGTTTTTTTTTAGGGCTGCACTCTTATCCCCATTTCACTGCCAGCCAAGGAAAAATCCAAAATTGAATCTTTAAAGAAATATCGGCGGGAGGGCATTTGAAAATATTTATCATACAGTGATAAATAGAAAACTCTGAAATAGAAGACAGCTTATAATCAAGTTATATCTTTAAAAAGTCCAATGAGCACGAGACACAGCAATTGTCCACTGTGCAGTGTAAACAGATCCATTAAATTAATTTAATATTAATAAGTGTGTAATAAAACTATATGTTGTTGTTAACATCAAGGTAAACTATATGTTGTTGTTAACATCAAGTAAAAGTGGCGTCTTCTTATTCCATTGTATTTAAACTATTACTGTACAAGATATTTTTGGCTTCAATAAGATCTGAGCAAAAGGATGCGCGCGCTTTTTTTCCTAAAAAAATACGATATTTATTTAAAATAAATTGAGGTGTAGAGATAATTTCTGATAATAGAAAAAAGGAAAAATCAGAGTATTTAAGAAAACTTATTCAAAAGAATATCGTGAAATTGTTTTAATGCCAACTGTTTACTGATTGTTTCCTCTCTTAACTAGTTTGTTTACTTTAAAAGGGACTGCAGGCTTAATTTCAACTGAATCCATTTACACTTTGGCAAGTCTGATTCATAGCGGTACCCTTACTTCAACAAGGTTTAAATTGTACGATTTTGAAGCGGACATAATACTCTTTAAGTGGAATTTTTATTAAAATTACGTCTACAGTCTCTTTAATGCAAGCTGTTTACTCAGATAAACTTGTTTGTTTACAGAAACCTGTTTGAACTGCTAATTAAAGGGATTGTTAATCTGATTTAGAACACCACAATTTCCTAATTTTTGATTGGGCTCAGTTTTGATCATAGATTTTAAAAGTAGGCATTATGCTTTATTTCATTTAGGTGAACAGTCTCTTTAAGGAAACTTTTGTTTATTTGGTATTTAGGCTCACCTTCGCTCATTTAAGACGAGTTTAAAGAGATTAGAGATAGTATTTTTAAGATAGTTTTATTTAGCAACTACACAGAAAGATTAATCCTTTATCTTTATTAATCTTTTATCATAAATCCTTTAAAATTAGACTAGTTTTTAGAATGAAAGTTTTATTGATTTTAATTCTTGCTGACCTGTTTTTTTATATCAATTTATTGAATAGTTTTAGGGTTATTAAGCTCTATAAGATAAAAGTTTTAAAAATATGATTTTGAATATTGAATTTTGTTTCCAGCGTCTGATCTATTCATGTACCGGTCCGGTTGACCGGGACTATGATGACCTGCGCCGGTTCCACGAGGCCGGCGCGGCAGGGGTCAAGCGCGCGTTTGGAGCTGGTGCACGCTCACCGCTTCTCATGGTGCAGGGATCTCTTCCAGGAGGGTCGGAAACTGATGTAAGATTTTTTAGTTTGTCTTTTATCTGATTTTAGCTCTGGAGACTTTTATATTGATTTTTTATTTCTCAATTCTTGTTATTAAGTATTGAGATATAGAATTAAAATGTTATGCAACAAATTTTTATCAAAACTTAACACTGGGGGTGTATATTCTTGTGGATTCAGAAAGAAAACAATTCCTGACAGGATAAATAAGAAATTAACGCTGACGTTTTTCATGATGAACTTGAAAGAGGATGAAATGAATAATTATTTGATATAATATGTAGTGCTGAGGATCCGGATCACTCAAACATTTTGACTTCAAGGATCCGGATCTTCAAAAATATGTGGATCCACGGATCCGGATCCAAGGGGCAAAATACCAACCACAACTTGCTAAAAACTTTTATCACTTAAAAGACTAATCTCCACCGTAAACTTTTGAGCGACTCTTAAAATATTCATAATCTCTGAGCGGTTAATTAAGTTTAGTTTAAGAAATAAGCAACAACAAAAATTGAAAATTAAAATTTTTGTTAAAAATCAGTATATCTTGAAGAAATATTCATGATCCGGATCCGCATTAAAATGAAATGGATCCTTAGCACCGAAAATATATATGTACTTTTATTCTGATAAATATAAATATTGTTCAGGCTGCTATGGCGGGTTTACTGGGTGGATTCTCTGCTGTTTATGTTCCTATTGAAATGAGGGAATCTGTCAAGGAGAAGGCAACGGTAAACACATTGACTGATTGGTTGGTTATTGGTTGTTTGATTGATTGATTATATAATTTATTTATTGATTAATGGTTTAGTTGAATTATTGATTGATTGATTGATTGATGGTTTAGTTGAATTATTGATTGATTGATTGATTAAGTAATTGATATATTGATTGGTGGTTTTGTTGAATGGTTGGTAGGTTGGTAGATTGATTGATGTATTAGGAAATTGATAGAATAATGGTTATGTTTAATGGTTGGTTGGTTGGTTGGTTGGATGGTTGGTTGGTTGTTGGTAGGTTGGTTGGTATTTTGTTGAATGCTTGTTTGATTGGTTGGTTGGTTAATGGATTGAATTGTTATCTAATTAATTGGTTGGATGGTTTGGTTGGATCGATGGATTGGTCTACACTTTATCCTGTATGCCCTTTTCCGTCTTGACAAATTTTGCATTTATGTCTAATGGTCGTTTTAAAATTGATGTAGAAAACATCAAAGACGGTATCAAATTTATTAAATTCTTTTAAACTCTAAAAGATAGTTATTTTGATTTCGGGAGAGAAATATTAAAAAAAATATTCCTGATTTTATTCTTTCTTAACTTGATTCACTGAAAAATTGTTGTAGAGAATACATGTTTTATCAAATCAAAGCCTGCATAAGACATTTCCAACAGCCTGATTTGATTCGTTTTCCGGTATTTTAAAACATGTAAATCCGGGATTTTAAAAAATATTAAAAAGCCGGAAAGTGATTTATTTCACGAAAAAAGAAATCGCCCGTGAATTTTTTAAAGACACTGGATAAAAAAAGGTGGGGTGGGGGGAGGGCTAAAACGTATTACTAGATCCGGGAAATCTAAATAGTGTATAAACATAACTTAGCATTGTCGTTGGAGGATAATTTTTTGCATATGAACTTAAAATTATGTACATTACTTGCATTTTTTGGTTTTTAACGAATCTGATCAAAAGTGCGCGCGCGCTTTTTGCGAAAAAATACAACATTTTTGACAATAAATCAATCTTAACTTCATTAATTGCTTAGAAGGTTGATAAACTGGGATGGTTAGGGTCTGAAGACCAACTCCTGTTTGCATCACAGATAGAAGATGGACTCATTGTCGGCAGGTTGCTTCATTTTATATTTCAGATATTTAAATTTTTACTCAAAAGTGATTCTAAGAATTAAATTTGATTATGTTTGAACCATTCCAAGTCAATGCTATTAACTATCAAAGAAAAACAATTAAAATTCTTCTTAGTTAAGTGTATGATCAAAAAGGTGGATTTAAGCGATTTTTAAATTAATATTGTGACACGAAAAGAAATTTTAAATGAATGATATTTATAATAATTCATTTTGCTTTTTGTTGTTTGATAAATAATATGATCTTTTGTTCAATGAAAAATACTGACAAACTTTTCTCAGAGACATTGGCGGGAGTGATCCTGAACGAATGGCTCCTCCGAGAGTTGAAGAATATGTTCGTGAAGTGTTCAAAGGAACTAACATCTCCATTGAAGTAAGTATATAAGTACAAAAGGACTTGGGATCTTAACATTGCGGAATAGGAAGACGACTTTAAGACAGTGGCCCTGTGATTAAATGTCATGATTCCTATTCTTTAGTTTTCTACGGGTTTACTGTATAATGAACAATGTTCTCTTTTTTCTGGGGGGGGGNAAAAAAATAATTTTTTTTTTGTGTATTTTAGGGGTCATTGGGAGTATATATTTAAAAAATGGGCTATTTATGTCCAACGAGGCCGGAGATAAAAAATCGGAGCCGACGGAGGTCACTTTTCAGAGGTTCCAAGACTCCGGAAAGAGATATCGACAATCTGACTTCATATCCTGCTCCTAACAAATTATATGAGTCTACGTTCAAAAATAGAACCGGCTGCTATTAATATTGAAAGAGATATTACAAAATGTCTTACTTGACACGGGTTCAACTATAAAGTGCCCGGCGTTCCCCATGGAATTTTAAAAATTTACACTATTTTGCCTAAGTCACCCCCGGGTACCGATGCACTTTTTAAGAAATCAGCTACATTGGTCCAGATAGCTATCTATGAAGCTATGCAATGAATGAAAAGAAATACATTGTGTGATGTGATGAATATTCAATATCTAGGTTTGATTGTTATATTGTTTTCTTCTGGCTCTGAAGAAACAGAAAAATACATTAATTGGAAGAATCAATCTGAGATGGGAAACTCTCGTGTTGGACATTTATATTCCCGATTTCTTGATTTTGATATCTACTGTGGGCACATTAGATGCAATGATGTCTGTTCATCTTCTTAATATCTGTACCTCATTTGGATTCAAATGCGCTTGTCGACGTAATAAAATATTCTTTGATTTGCTCCGATTTTATATATCTGATTAAATAAATATCCAGGTAGAGAAAGGGCAGGCCCACCTAGAGCGTGAATATCCATGTATGGCTGCTGTGAACAGGGCGGCCAGCCTGATTGACCGACATGATGCTCGGCTTATCTGGCTTACCTACAAACCTGAAGGTAGTGGTGTGTAAATAAGAAATTTAAAATGGACCCAATACAAAAAGGACATTCCTGGAGAGTAGCTTTTTGGGAAATTTATATAATCGAAATTTTTTTATTCATAAATTATACATTTAGTAGGTTAACACTCATGCTTAGGAAAACTTAACAATTTGTGAAAATTTAATACTTTTGTTTACCAGGTCAGATCAAGAAGACCGTATACCTGGTAGGAAAGGGAATCAGCTATGATACCGGTGGCGCTGATATCAAGGCCGGGGGTGTCATGGCCGGTATGTCAAGGTATGCAACACAACGCGGCAAGAATTCAACCCTTTCTGCAGATATTTAAATAATTATCGTTTAAGACTAAGCTTGTGTTCCTGGTTTGGGCACACATTTTATGATTAACGTTTTATTAACTCTTCCTCTGCCTAGAGCAAATATCAATTAAAGAACCTACTTCCAATATATTATTAAGCACGACATTAACACTACAATTAACACCATTTACTTCATTTCTAGAATTGAAAGTGTGATTAGTTCATCTTCAATTAGAACTAAACCCATTTTTGAGATTATTCAAGGTTTCCCATTTTGGCAAATCATGAATTCGAATCTAGGACGCGTTTTGATTAAACAACTTTCATAATATAATTTACAGAATAGCATGAATCTCTGAAAATAATTTTAACTTCTAAATTTGTTGAAATTTGTTTTAACATTATACTTTAAAATACGGATAGTAAACACGATTTAATTGTGAGAACAATACAATATTTATATTCGAATTTTTCAATGTCATAAGTCGGTATTACATTGTGGCCCAATTACGGGTTGGCACTTTCTTCCCCTGTTGTAATAAATATGGAATAAAACTGAAACAGAAAACAGACATAAGTAATTGGATATGCATTTCATTTCAGTGACTAGGAAGGTTTTGGTTTAACTAAATTGTGAAAACTAATGTTCCTATGTAGTTATTCAATATTCAATATTCAATATTCAATATTCAATATTCAATATTCAATATTCAATATTCAATATTCATCAATATTCAATATTCAATATTCAATATCCAATATCCAATATTCAATTTCAATATTCATTATTCAATATCCAATATCCAATTTCAATATTCAACATTCAACATTCAACATTCAACATTCAACATTCAACATTCAACATTCAACATTCAACATTCAATATTCAATATTCAATATTCAATATTCATCAAGTATATCCAAACTTATATTTACATTTTCAATATGCATGTGTCTTGGAATCTTATGATAAGCGATATTTGTCTCTTAACTTGAGAATAGAGATAGCATGATTTGGACTACCTTTCTTATCTGTTTCTATTCTGTGTCTTGGAAGAGTGATTTTCTTGTAAATCTCTCTTGATGCAATTATTTGACAGAAAAAGACAAACAAGTATTGACAAGGACTGATTCCTGTAGATATATTTATCATTAATGGGGAAAATACATTGTAATACCCCCCTCAACCTGTACCCAGGATAAATATGGTCTTCTATCCCTTCTCCTCCTCCCCTCCCCTCTGCTCCTCAAAAAGGATTTACATAATTCGTTCATTTTTCCCCTTTAACTGGAAAATTACACATAGAACTAACTTTCTTCAATCACTTATCTTTTTCTATGATGGGATTATTATCCAGGGATAAGTGTGGAGCAGCAGCTGTAGCTGGGATTATGAAAACCCTTTCCCTTGTCAAACCTAAAGTAAGTAAAAGAATGGGATGGGATGGGATGGGATGGGATGGGATGGATTATGATGGCAGGAAGGGAATGGAGTTGGGAAAAGGGGGAAGGAAAGCAAGGGTGGTGGGCCTCGGAGTATGAGAATTTAGTAAACGAATTATGAGAGAGGGAGGAGGAGTCAATTCATGAGCCCTGCACTCTGCTGTCAAACCCCACATTATACTGCTTGAGATTCATTAAAAAAGATAAATTAAAAGCATAAAACCTAAGCAGTTTAGGTTACATATAGTCTTTTTGGTATTAAGATAAAACTGAGAGTTTCAGTGAAATATTTTATCTTCTGAGATTTTACAAATACTTAAGCTTGACTGGAACAGGAAAATTTGGAGTTAAGACACGGCCCCTCCTCTCTCGGAATAGCTTTGATGTCTCATGCATTAACATTTCTGAGAAATATTTGATTTCTTGAAAATCTATCTTTGGTTTTTTCTTTGGAACATAAATAAGTTTATTTATATCAAAGTATGCATACTAACTAAACATTGTGCACTGTACATTTACAAATTCAAATCATATCAGTCTTGTGTTTAACATTTATTGTGATATATATTTATTTGGTCAAAACTTGCTCAAGTGAAATTAAATCAAAAAGTTAAATAGCTGTCCCTTCATTTTTTTTAGTGGGGTTTGTTGATAAATATTCATAACCCAGTTTTACAACATTTTTCATAAGATTGCAGTTTAAAGAACTCTTTTATGGAAACATGTATTATTCGTTGACAATCTCTTAATTGTTAAGGGAGTTATGGTGGTTGGAGCCCTCTGTATGGTGAGGAACAGTGTGGGGGAGAACTGTTATGTTTCAGACGAGATTATAACTAGCAGGGCAGGCGTAAGAATAAGGTAAAGGGTTAACAGTGTTATAAACAGATAAAAGAACTGTTTATGATGTCAGGGTCAGGTAAATTAGTAGTCACTTCTTCAAGATTGATAATGTAGTCCTAGAGCGTCCCATAGAGTCTGATTTGATTTGATAGTGTTAGAACTATGTAAAGGGTTCTTTTAATAGCGTAAAATCAGGTGTTTTTGGTGTTATTATCAGGTAAATTGGTTGTTTGCTGTTAAAGGATCAGGTAATTGGGCTGGTTATGATGTTTGATTATGTAAATGGGCTGTTTGTGGTGTTAAATTTAGACAATTGGGCTGTTTATTGTGTTTGTTAATGGTGTTAACATTAGGTAAATGGTTTATATGGTAAGAATCAGGTAATGGGGTGTGAAGTGTGTATGGTGTCAGAATTAGGTAAATGGGCTGTTTATTGTGTTATGATCGGGTAAAAGAGCTGTTTATGATGTTATGATCAGGTAAAAGAGCTGTTTATGATGTTAGGATCAGGTAAAAGAGCTGTTTATGATGTTAGGATCAGGTAAATGGTCTGTTTATGATGTTAGGATCAGGTAAATGGTCTGTTTATGATGTTAGGATCAGGTAAAGTGACTGTTTATGGTGTTAGGATCAGGTAAACCGTAAACAGGCTGTTAAGAGGAGATACATGGCCTGACTGGTTCAGGATTGATCTTATCGGTAATAATCGGACGCTACATGAAGACGGTCTGGGTTGCCCAAGCCGGGGATTCTTGCAGATCTCTTCTCTTATTACTCTTATTATGGTGTTAGAATCGGGTAAAGGGACTGTTATGGTTTGAGGATCAGGAATAAGTAACTGCTTAGTGGTATGTTAAGATTTGTTTTAAGTATCAGGGATGTAAACGTACTTCAGGGATAAGTAAAGGTACTTATCATTAAAAAAATAATAATGTTTGTATAGGATTGGTAACACTGATGCCGAAGGAAGGATGGCAATGGTTGATGTTCTCTGCAAATGCAAGGAAGAATTTTATTCAAACTATCAAAAATGTTATAATAATAATTTTGAGACACAAAAAAGTGAACATTAAAGGGAGTGACAGGCTATGTAAGGTAGTTGAACTGAGTATGCAGTGATATGGAAAACTTCTTTTGGATTCATTTGAGACATATTAAACTTGTTAAAGATCTGTAAATCCTGAGTTGGAGCGCAAATTCGACGTTCAAAACTCCTTCTTTGGGGGTGGATACGTTTTCAGAATTATTTTTCTTTCAATTATTAAATAACGACGACAAAAAATGTAAACAAAACTCTACAGTAAACTAGTTGTTTCGGAACCGGTTGAGAAAATAAAAATTAATCCTATCATTGAAAATAAGTAATCTTGTTCAATTATTAGTATCTATTTTCTTATTATTCACAAACATTTTCTGCAGATTTTCTTGAATTAATATTGAAAAGATGACATTTGAAGAATTTTAAGAAATCTGCGAATAAATTCCAAGAAAATAAGAAATTCAATATAATGGTGAAAACAAAATAATTGATTCTAGCATTGATTTATTGACAAATTTGTTTTGAGAAATATGTTCCCAACGATCTAATTAGATTACTGTATGATTTTTACTTTATTTTTCGTCGTCGTTATTTAGTAATTTAGAAAAAACTGATTCTAAAAACGTATCCACCCACAAAGTAGGAGTTTTGAACGTCGCATTTGCGCTCAAACTTAGGATTTACAGGTCTTTAAAAAGTTTAATATGTCTCAAGTGAATCCGAAAGAAGTTTTCCACAACACTGCAACTCAGTTCAACTACCTTACATAGCCGGTCACTCCCTCATGAAGAATGTTGGTTTTAATGATATTTAATACAATGTATTTGAGCAGGAATCTGCAGTTAAGCAACCGGACCCAAGTCTGTTTACCATTGCTACTCTAACTGGACATGCATGCATTGGTAATATAGCCTTGAACGTTGAATACAGTAAATGGGGATAGAGTTCCAATTCAGATAAAAAAAATTCTATTTACAAGGCCATGCCTTAAGAAGAGCCTGTGCAATTAGTGCTGACTGAATGTAGTGTGTTTATTTAATTAGTCTCATTTTGCTTTTTTTTTCAAAGTTTCGTGACATTCTGGTTTCTGGTTTCTGGACATGTATATTTCTAATATATTTATTCCTAGCTGTTGGTGATTACAGTATTGTGATGGATAACGGTCCAGCCCGTCAAGCTGGTGTTGCCCAGAGCCTTGTGGTGGCAGGAGACAAAATGGCCGATCTATTCGAGGTACAGTATTAATCTCAAACAAGGGGGGGAGTGCAGAAGTCTTCAATGGGTAATCACCGCCACCCAAATGTGTTTTGCGGCATGCACGCTCCTCAATTGGTAATCTCTACCACCACAATTGGTAATCAGACAAAAAGAGCGTAACATAAAATCGTTTATTTCTTAGAAATAAGACCATATTGACCTCTATTAATCACCCTATGGTGTACAATTTTGTTAAAGCTTTCTTTATTGCTCCTCAGTTTCAAAAATAAATCTATAAATATATGCCACCTGAAGCACTAGAAATTAATTTACGTTTTTTTAATTTAAAGTTTCTCTTCTAGAATGTTTGCGGCATTTTCCTCTGAATGTTATTGTTTTAAACTCTTTATACTCTTTTGTGAAATGTACGACTCATATGGCATTCTGTGCCCACCCCACTAGTTCTCCGCCTCTGAAGGTTAACTATTTACCTAGATCAGTACTATCCGCCGAGAGGACTGGGACTTCAATGTGGATAAGAGCGGAGAGTTTGTTTCTATACTACAGGCTAACAGTGCACCTAGTACTAGGACACCTAGGGGGCATCAGATACCTAGTGCATTCCTTCAACAGGTCATTCATTCATCAATTTATTTATTTTTTCTTTTATCCTTCATCGCTTCGTTGGTGAGAAATGATTAGTTAGTTCAATAAAAAGAGCGTAAAACCCCTAACAAGAAGTCCCAAAGCCTGGTTGCTACTTCCTTTCATCTGTTCAAGAAATCATACTTTCACAATTTAGCGTTTTATATCTATTAATTTATTCATCCTTCACCTTTTCAGCTTTCTTCTTTTTTTATAGAGGACCTCACTCCTAGGGATGTTAACGTTTTCATTCTATTTAATTGTTTTGTTATGAAAACGACCCTATTTACTAAATTTCGAAAATTACACACATTTTTGGGTCAAAATTAGTAAAATTTACGCAAATGAAATACATAAATTTTACGTAAAAAAAACGATCCCATTTTTGCGCAAAATTTTCGAATAAAATCCCGTAAAATGTACCCATTATTTTTAGTTTATTTTGCGTAAAATTGCGAATTTTTTTTAATTTTCCGAAAAAAATGCTCAAATATTTAATAAATTTCTGTAAAATTTTCTTAAATATTTTATTCAATTTTGAGAAAATTTTATCACACCTAATATTTCCAATTGTAGGGCGAAGAAGTTACTTTATCGCCCTACAACAGGGCGAAAAAGTTACTTTATCGCCCTACAACAGGGCGAAAAAGTTACTTTATCGCCCTACAACAGGGCGAAAAAGTAACTTAATCACCCTCTGAACATGCCATGTGTCTCATCATCATGGATCAGTAAGGTTTCAAGTTTCAGACAGGAAACTTGTCAATCATACTACAGAAATGATCCTGTGAAGTATAATCTTAATTGTAAACAACTTGCTCTGAGCATTTAAAGATTCAACCCCCCTCCCGATTCTGTGAGTATATTCACAAGGATGCAATTGAAAAAAATATCAAACAGATAATTAAGTTTATTAAAGCTTTATGTAAATTAGAAAATTTTATGATGAAAAATTTGTAAAAACGTAAGTACATAGATTTTAAACTTGCACTTCTAGAGCCATCTAGTGGCATTTAATGTAGTTTCATAAATGAAAGTATTTTCATTTTAATCTCAAACAAACTAGAAAAAGTAAATATCCCGGTAAAAACTTTTTCGCACTTAATACCCATTACAGTGACATAAATAGATATTAAAACTTTCGGTTTTACGTGAAAATGTTAGTAAATTTTACGTGAAAATGTTAGTAAATTTTACGTAAAAATGTTAGTAAATTTTACGAGAAATTTCCGAACAATTTTTCCAAAATTTTACGCAATTAGATATTGGTATATTTTACGTATTTTTCGAGAAATTTACCTAAAGTACGAACATTTTTCGGATTTGAGTACGAGTATTTTACGAAAAATAGGGGTATTTACGCACCGTTGGTGAAATACGAAATTTGGTAAATAGGGGACGACGAAAAATCGAAAATGAAACAATCTTTATTATAAAGTTCGTCATTTCGTTGACGATCGTTAACGAGAGCTCTTCGTTAACGATTGTAAACGACGACCCTTTGTTAACGATCGTTAACATAATTGTCAATAAATTTTTGTTTTACAAAAACGATCTTTTTTCAAAAGCGATCGTTTTCAAAAGCGATCGTTTTCTAAAACGATCGTTATTCGTTTTCTAAAAGTTTAAAACGAGTGGGTCGTTTTTAAAAACGATTGAAAAACGAAACAAAAACGATCGTTTTCAAAACGATGAACAACCCTTCTCACTTCAGTCTTGTTTTATTAAAGTCATTTCAAGTTTGGAGTTTGGAAGTGTCTTGTTGAATTTTTAAATATTTTTTGTTGTACAAATATTTTTTCAGGTTTCTGGATTGGATAAACATCAGTTAAAGGATGAAACTCCTCTTAAATATTCCCACATTGATATTGCAGCATCCGCAGGTTATTATTATATTAAAATTACAGCATCCGCAAGTTTTTTTCATTAATATTGCAACATCCACAGACAATTCTTTTTAATGTAATTTTTCTGTTTTTTGTATTGAATTTTTTTTTACCTCTTATACTTGATGGTTTTATTTTTGTGTTTTTGTATTGAATATTTTTTACCTCTTTTACTTGATGGTGTTATTTTTGTGTTTAGGGGATCTGCCTGATCCTACTACAGGCCGACCTGTTGCTGCACTTGTCAAGTACATCATTGAGTAGGTTCTTGGGGTTCCAGGTGTCTGGGAGTACAAGATGTACTGATGGTAGACACTTAAGGAAACAAGAGAAAATGAAATGTATGTTAAAATACTAAAATAATTATAATATCATTATCATCATATAATATCAATATCATAACTATTATTCTTCCTTCTCCACCTCCTCATCCTCCTCATCCTCCTCATCCTCCTTATCCTCCTCATTCTCCTCTTTCTCCTCTTCATCCTCCGAATCCTTCTTAGAACAAGCATCATTACTATCAGGTTGCTTCTACATCCTCCTCCTCATCTTGTACTTGCGTGGTTTTCTGGGATAGTTAATCTTCTTCAAGAATTTGACTGAAAACGTTAGAGTTAAATTCATTAATTAAAATTGGTATTCTTAATTGTTTTATTTATGTTTTCTTAGGTGATTCAAGATAGTGTGCTGCGATTTGAAAATGTGATTATTTAAAATTGTATTTTTCCACTTTTTTAAACAAATTGTTTTTATTTTGTAAATTTCAAATAAATTTTTACTTTATATAGTTTGCTATGGAATTGCTATGGAATTTGATCTGCACAGAATCTAATCTATAGTAGTGGAGCTTTTGTGGCCCTGTTAAAAAAATAATATTACATTCCTACTTAATTCGGAAAAGTGTGATAATTGATTTAAAGCTTTATTTTCAATTAATAATTATCATTTTATATTCAAATTGTTTCCAAGAATTGAATTGCTCTAAAATGAGTAAAATTTGAAACTATAAAATTAGATCTAAAACAGTTGGGGCACTTCCTCGCACTAGAAACTGATTACATTAGAGGAAGCAATTTTTGCGGAAGGGAGCGCAAAATTTTGCTTTCATAACGCTTTAGTTTTGCGTGAAAAAATACAGCCCTTTGCGCGATTTATTTATTTCTTACAAAATTGCGCTAAAATATAACCGTCTTAATTTAAAAAATCTAAACCGCGTCGTTGAATTTTTAATTGAGGATACTGATATTTCATCAAGTGCAGTTATCCTTATATTTTGTTTCAGATCCTGAAATTTCATAATGCCAGTGGTAGAAGGAATAATAGTGTTGAACAAACCAAAAAGTGTTTTAAATATGTGGGGTTTTAGCTGACAAAAATTGTTCTATAAAAGTAAAAAAAAAAAAACTCAGTCTAACTTTACTGGGCTCACTTATTTTTGAATTTGTATACCTCTAAACTAAATACTTAAGGTTTCAAAATAAATTTCAAATAGTACATTAGAAAAAATGGTTAAAAAAGAATATTATTTTATAGAACATTATAATGCAGCACACAAATCTTAATGAACTAGTAAAATAATTTTTCTTATCTTCGAATAATTCAATAAAACTCGAAAATAAAAGAAAATTAAAATACTGTGTGTATTGCTTGTGGGTTTGATGTTTTTGTTCTTTTTTTTCTATATACTCTCGCTTCTATATGTCAAACCAGTCAACTTAAAACAGCAAATGATAAATAAATACATTTACAAGGCTTTTCGAGTGCTTCGCTCTCAATTTCCTATTACAAATTTTACAGCTTAATTGCTATCCGATAATTGGTAGTTTTAATCATTCTTAAATTTTCGTGGATTTAACTATTTAAATTGGCGCAAAAAAAAAAAAATATTGACTTTCTTCCAGGCGTAATTGTTCAACTTTGATGGTCCGCAAACCTTCATTTGATTGCCAAAATCGGGGCCAATCGGTTCATTCAATTAAAACAGACAGACACAATAAACATGAAAATTAGATGGCGACTTCTATAACGTTTTTGTTCCCTGTGGGACTATTTCGTAAACAACTTTGTAGTACCACAATTATAACATTACCGAAAAGTAGTATTCTTTAATCATAATTTAGAATTGTCATAGACCGCTGATTTTTTGCATGTGATCTAAAAACTATGTATTGTACCTACAAATTCAGTTTTATAAAAACCGAGCAAAAGTACGCGCGCGCTTTTTGGCGGAAAATGTTACTTATCGCATTTTTGCAATCTTGACACCATGAAATGAACGTGAATTTGCCTTAAAATGCTTTCAAGCATGTAATCCCTGAACAGTTTTGCACAAAAAAGCCACAAATCTCCCCGCGCGCGCATTTTAGAAAATATTTACGATCCAACTGTTTTAATTTTGGCATTATTCAAAACAAAAGTAGCGTGTGATGCATCAAACTATAGATAAAGGTAATCTGGAACGAGGAATACATTTCTTTGGTCAAAGTAGACATTGGAGCGTTCTGATGGGCGCGCTGGTAGTCAGATGTTACATTATGGGCCATCTTGCCACAAATTTGACATGTCGTATGTCATTTTATATGTAATTAGGCACCAGGTATCACACTAGAGAAATCCGTCTTGGGGTAAATAACCCTGATTTAACACTAGTGGTAAAATAACAATAAAATGTGGTCCATCCTACCGGACCAAAATGCATGATATAACGAAAAACATCTTCAGATTTCTTAAAATCCTTATTAATAGAATCTGAAAATAATCAACCATTATGTTTAAAATAGAAAATATGGGAAATGTCTTGATTTGAGTTTGACAAGTTAGGAAGCTAGTACAGCACGAGCAAACTTGAGTAAGATGATTCAATATTAATATCATGGATTCTGGCGTGCTGAAAAACTAGGTTTGAGAGCAGGAATTCCTCAGGTAGAATCACCTATAAAATGACAAACAACAAGAATAACTACAGTAATAACCAGAAAACCGTGGAATAGGAAGACGGTTTTATAGCAATAATTTAATCTATTTGATGTTGTTACCAGGCAAATAGTGTTACTAGTATCTTAGTAAATCCTTTAATACATTAAACAATTGCTGTGTCTCATGTTCATTGAAATATTTAAAGTCATAACTTTAGTCATTAGTCGTTTTCCTATACCAAAGTTTTCTGGTTATCACTGTATGATAAGATGACCCTATAACTACCTACTTGCCAGCAGCGCGCCAATCAGAATGATCAAACATTATTTTTTAGCATAAAAAAATTGAATCATTGGATCTAGTTACCTAGTAAAACAGGTAGCTGCAGGTCGGCTGCTAGCTCGTCAATCAGAGGGTGCCTTCCATTTTTAACCAAGAAAATGCACTAATCGTGCCCTATCACCTGAAATTGACATACAACATATAAAATCTGTTGTAAGATGACCCATAACCTAAATTTTGACAACAAGCGCACCGGTCGGACTGCTACCATATTTATTTTTACCTCGAAAAAGAATTCTTCGTCCCTAAATTCTATAAATCGACATATAATATGTAACATCTGTAGATGACCCATAACGTAACAGCTGGCTGACTCGCCAGTCAGAATGCTCCGAAATTTATTTTGCCCTCTGAAATGAATTCTTCATGCCCAATTTTCTATAAATCGACATACAACAACTAAAAAAATCTGTACTATGATGACCCATAACGGTACAGATGGCTACTAGCTAGTCGGTCAGAATGCTCAAACATTAATTATGACCTCGGAAATGAAATCCTCATGGTCAATTACCTGGGCTTCGACATGCATCACGAAAAATGTGTGACAAGATGGCCCATAGTTTAATATCTTGGTATTTCTGCGCCAGTCAGATTGTCAGAATGTCTGTTTTGATCTCAGAAATGAATTCCACGTAACAGCTGGCTATGAGTGCGCCGACCAAAATGTCCAAATAATCATATTGACCTTAAAAATGAGTTCCTGGTGCTAAATTACATATAATTCAACATACAACATGCAAACCTGTGATAAGTTGACCCACAAGGTAATAGCTGGCTACTAGTGCGCCGGTCAGAATGCTCCGATATTTCATTTGATATCTAAAATGAATTTCTCCTGCCCAATTACCTATAAACTGACATACAACTCTCAATATGTGGTTAGATGACACAAAACGTAATAGCTGGCTACTAGTGCGATGACCAGAGTGCTCAAACTACATTTTTTACCCAAGAAACAGAATCCCCGTGCATTATTACCTAATAATCGACATACGACATGTAAGATTTGTGGCAACATGACCCATAATGAATGATCTGGCTACTAGCTAGCCGATCAGAACTCTCCAATGTCTGTTTTGACTACAGAAATGAATTTCTCGTCCCAATTTACCTGTAGTATTATGTATCGCATGCTATTTTTGTTTTGAATAATGCCAAATTTGAAAAAGTTAAGAATCTCACACATTTTCTAAAAAGCGCGCGAGCGCGGGGATTTGAGGCTTTTTTTGCGCAAAACTTTTCAGGGATTACATGTTTGAAAGCATCTTGAAGCAAATTCAAGTTCATTTCATGGTGTCGAAATTGCAAAAATGCGAAAAAAGTAACATTTTCCACCAAAAAGCGTGAGCGCACTTTTGCTCAGATTTTTAAGAAAATTGAATTTTGCAGTTACAATACGTAATTTATAGTTCACGTGCAAAAAATCAGCGTTCTACTACAATCCTAAGTTATGTTTAAACACTGTTAAAATTTTCCGGAGAGTAATACGTTTGGTCCAGATTCCACTTTATAAAAAATCAACTAAACTGTTCAAATGTTTAATATTTCCGCCAATTTTAAAGACACAAAAAAGGAAGACCACATTTTAGAAAGAATGTCTCTGATAAACAAGCAAAATGGAAGGATTTTTACTCTTGGCTTGAAGTTTGGGACAGGTTGAGGGCCTGAAATTTAATCTGACCCTGTTTTGCCTGATATGAACATAACTCATCAGTATTCATCAAATTCATCAGTGATCAGGTTCAGTTTAATATTCAGATATTCATACTTGAATATTTCAGATTATAAAAATAAAAAGATCAATTTAAAACCAATTATCTAAGAGTAATGGAAAACTAGTGAAATGATTTAATTTGTTCGAAAATTTTGAAATTCCTGACTTGATTACAGACAATTAATTATATCCTTAAAATTTTAAAGTTTTTGTCACAAAAAGTGTGTTTATGGTATTTACATACATATTACATACACATAATTGTGATCATATCTGTGAAGAAAAAAAATATCATGAATTCTAAATCAAAATACTTCAATGTAAACCAATGTTACAAAATTTAAAGATTTTTATATTTTGTTAAGATTTCAAATCTTTTTTACAAAATTATTTCCCAACAGTAGAACTCTGTCAAAACAAGATTAAAAGAAATGTTTTATTTAGTCTTTATATTGATCTTGTACATTGTACAATGTATTATATGATTATTGTGTACATTTGAATACAACCAACATCAAAAACTAACTACAGTAATAACCAGAAATCTCTGGAATAGGAAGTCGACTTTTAGACTCAATTTATGACTTTAGATAGTCCTGCAGTGATCATGCGGCACACCATTTTTGCAGTGTAAACAGGCCTATTTTACATAATTAATTATTTAATAACTAACAAGTAAAGCAATTTGCTTTGTAACAACATCATATGAACTTCAGTATTGCTTTAATGTCGTCTTCCTATTCCAGAGTATTCTAATTATCACTGTATATAATCTGTGTTTGTTTAGTTATGAAATTAGCAGTGTATTTAAGCAGTATACTGCTGCTGGTTGAGAGGGTTAGCCCCAAACTATTTCTGGTTACTGCTATGGGTTTGTATTTCTCAAATTTCCTTCAAGAAATATAGTATTTTTTTCTCATTTATATTTCTCAGTAGTATCATTCTTTCTACGTGAGGTATAGAAGGTTGCGGTCAATAATTATTGATGAAGTTCTTGTCTCAATAAATTAAATTTTATATCCTGAAAAATCTCTTTTACAGAAATGTTTTGTAAAAACCATACACTTGAAAAAATAAAAATTTTACAAAAAAGCTTTATGTTAACTGTTTAATATTCTTTATGATTTTATAGTGAAAAAAGGGAGTGTTTTGAAAACTCTGATAACAAATGGAACAGACAGTCAGCTTTCCTTTAGAAGTGATGGAGACGAAGTAGAAGACCTTGGCAAGTTTTCATTCCGAAGTGACACTGCTGAAGATGAGAAGCCTCCAGTGTTTAGAACTGAAGCTGATGATGCAGAACTAGCTGAGAATCTGATCAACCAAAAAGATCCTGAGAATCCAGAAGAGCAAGTTCCACAGGTCCAGGAGGAGCAGCAGAAAGGAAACAGAGCTCTAGTGGACAATCTACCAACTGATGATGAAGCAGCTGAAGAAGCTCCTTCTGATGCAGCTGCTGAGGAAGATACTAAAAATGCCGACGTCATTGCCACTGCTTTCAATGCTACTGCTCAAGCTCTTGCAAGTGCTGTGAATGCATCATCACAAGCAATGGCATCTGTAAAGGGTTCAGGAGCAATCACTACTGGAACTAAAGTAGAATCTGAAGCTGAAGATTATGCTGCAGAAGTGGACAGTAATGAGAAGAAGGATGGTGAAGAGGGATCAGCAGATCTGTATTACTGACAAAATAAAAAATAAAAACAAAAACAATTTTTTCAACAAAAATAATTTCATAGTTATTATTTTGATATTGAACAAATTGAATAAATCTAATTCCAAATCTTAAAATTCATAAATGAGGTAATGTAGCTGAAGACTGGAATATTTTGAAATCAATTTTTGCTAAACTTTTCTTTGTATTTCCCTGAAGATCTATACATGAAGATAAATTATATGAAAATTCAACTACTGAAATTACATTAGCCTTTTTATTCTAGCATGCCCCCCCCCCCCTTTCTTTAAATCAATAAAATATTTGAGACATTTCAAACTTTGAAGTTTTGTGTCAAACAGTCAAGATCCGGTTCACTGAGAAATAGTGTTTATCTCATTAATCAATATTTAACTTTTTTTTGATACAATTATTTCAAAAATTCCCAACCTTGACTAAACCGGGTAGTTTTCTCTCATGTTATTTTATACGAGAATGTATAGAAAATGTAGAAAGGGTTGTATGAACAATCCACATTCAGTCCTGTCTACCATCACCTGCAGTGCTCACTTCCATATACAATTAATTGGCTATAAGTTGCTAGTTTTTGTCATTTAAAATATGATTTGCAATAGTATCTTTAGTTCAGTTTAGTTAGGTTAGTTTGCCAATCCTTTAGGATCCTCCCCCCGCCTACCCAACTCTGTTATATTAGAGAGGTCAGGTGAACTTCACCTCCTGAGATCGACTCCTTTTAGTTATAATGATTCGTCAATTGTTGAAAAGAAAAGTTTATACTCAAGAGAATTGAAGTTAACTGCATTTAAATGTTTTCCCATGCACTCTCCACAAAAACATTTCTAAAATAAACAAAATTTGTCTTTAAAATCAGTGAAAAATTTTAAAAATACTTAAATTTCCTTTTTAGTGGAAATAAACATACATTTGTAACAACTTGAAAGGAGCAAAATTAAATTTTAATATAGTACGTGGATATGTAAATTTTAATATAGTACGTGGATATGTAAATTTTAATATAGTACGTGGATATGTAAATTTATGATTTTAAAGTTGAAAAATAAACTATAAAACGTCAAAGAGTAGATTGAATTTGTGTGAAACACAATGGCCAAGAATTCAAAAATGTGAAACATTTATTCATTTTTTATATAAACGTCATACTCTAGACATTAAACAGAGAACCACACTGTGTGAATATTAAAAAATGAATTTAAATTCTATAAATGTTCTCTCAGCAATTGAGTGTTGAGTAAATAATGATAATACTAATGTTAAGAATGAAAATAACAATATAATGATATTATGTGTTTATCTACAAAATTTCAACTTTAAAAGTTTTGATTAAGTACGAGTAAATGGATTCAATTAAACTTGGTATAATTGAGAAGTCTATTTGATTAAAGTTTAATTTAGCTAAGTAGCATACTTTTCTAATTTCTTATCGCTGTTATATATATAAAACCTTTTGCTTGGTAAGTTTACTATTTAAAACTGTATGTATAGTTACTTGATCATTATCAGCTGGATTTTTTTTGCTTATTTTTATTCCATAGGAACTGAATCTTTGCCACAAACTTTGATTTTATAATGCCTTTATCTTTGCAACCATATTAGGAAAGCCAGGGAAGGTTTATGAATGATCAAAATTTCAAAATTTGTCTCCATCTAAATTCGATCTTCATTAAATTTTTGAAAATTTTGAAAATCCACGAAATTTTTTGTGAAAAATCCGCGAATTATATTTGTTTTGTTTTACGATGTACACCAAGAGAACATGTTCACAATTAATTTAGAAGATGGGCGCGAAGCGCCCTATAAGGCTAGTATTTTAAACTTAGATTATTAGATCTGATAGCATATCTATCTAAGGTCTACGACATAGGATTTCATTCAGACAGGAATAAGAAAATCAGATTTTGTGAAAAAACTCAACCCCTTACCATTCAAAAAAAAAGTTAATATTTAATCTCACCAAATCAATATTTCTATTATTTCCTTCAGATTTTGAAAGATCAAATTGTCTTGCGTCATTTTCGCTGTGTAAAAAATACTATGATAGGATTTCCCCAAACATTGTTTGGTTAATGTTTCTTTGCAACAATTATCCTCTAGACTAATATAAGAAAATATAGACTGTTAAAGGGTTTGTATTGGGAACCAGTATCTAGATGGTCTAGCCTGCTAATGATGCTATTTATGTAAGATACAGCCAATAATGTTATTCATGAATTATACACTACACATTGATATAAACATGGATGGACATAGGAGAAACCATATGGAAAATTTTATACATTGACGAAACGTCTCACACGCAACCTGAGAAGGTTGTCTATATATGTGTATACACTAATATTTATATTTTTACCTCTTCCTATAATTGTTGGTAAACGTTCATTACTCCATACAGATATATTGGCTCAATTCGTAGATTCATCTTTACATTTTTTCTTGGAATATACAATTATAGATAGAGGTGTAGGGTCCACTCTTCAATAAAGGCTAATTTATCTTCGGTCAGTGTACTGCAATTTACAGCAGAAAGCACTGAAAACTTATTTGACGGCGGGCCGGGCATATTCTATACCGTTCGTTAAAAGTTAGTGGAAATAACTAACTATTACCAAACTTTAAATTAGCTGTTTGTTCTTAACTAAAAAATAACTTTTTGTTCGTTCTTCAAGTTAAAAATCTCAATTTCATGAACGGCATTAATGAAAGATATTTTAGAAATTTGTAATGTAAAAATTGCTGGCCTGGAAAATTGAAATACGAGATTTATTTGCAATAGTATATTTGTGCTTTACTTAATCCTCCTGTTTGGGCATTTGTTCTGCTTCTCATAATCAACTTTCATGATAAAGAATTACATTTTTTATTTTTATCAGATGGGAGGAATGATTGTTTTTATCATTTTTCCATCTTAAAACTATATATTTTATTTTCCAAAATATGTTTAATTTATATTCAATAGCTGTCCATAGCTATGCTCTATTAATCTTCTGGTAAAATTGAACTCTACTCTTTTTATTTTATATTTTTTATTTATTGGAAATAATGAAAATACACAGAGTGAGTAAAAAAATTGTGATTAGCAGCGTCTGATGCAAAATTGTACCTTTTTTGTGCGACTTTCCTGTATGGTATCTTTTCAATATTTTTTGAAATTTTTTTTATTTTTTTGGGGCTATTGGAGTATCAAAACAAAATCCAAAAATATTGAAAAAATAACATGCAGGAGAGTTGCACAAAAAAGTACAATTTCACACCAGACGCTACTAATCTCACTTTTTTTGACTCACGGCCTGTTAAAAAGGAAAATAAACTCTGAAATGGATTTATTTATTTACAAATACGTGTTTTTAGTGCTTAGTGGCTCAGAAACCATTTATCTAGAAAATAAAGTCACTCAACTCAATGTTGATGTTTGAAAAAATAAGTTATTAAAGGGAGTGACCTGCTATGTAAGGTAGTTGAACTGAGTATGCATTGTTGTGGAAAACTTCTTTCGGATTCATTTGAGACATATAAAACTTTTTAAAGATCTGTAAATCCTGAGTTTGAGCGCAAATTCGACGTTCGAGTTACTTTGGGGATGGATACGCTTTCAGAGTTAGTTTTTTTTAAATTATTAAATAACGACATCGAAAAAAAGTAAAAATTATTCATTAATCTAATGAGATGGTTATGGAACATATTTCTCAAAAGAAATTTGTCAATAAATCAATGCTAAAATTGATTATTTCGTTTTCATTATTATATTGAATTTTTTTTCTTCTTTGAATTTATTCGCAGATTAATAATTTCCAAAAACTAATTCTGAAAACGTATCCACCTCCAAAGTAGGAGTTTTGAACGTCGAATTTGCACTCAAACTCAGGATTTACAAATCTTTAAAATGTCTCAAATGAATCCGAAAGAAATTTTCCACAACACTGCATACTCAGTTCAACTACCTTACATAGCCGGTCACTCCCATTAAGTCTAATTTATTGAAGCAATCAAATAGAATAAACATAAATAGTTTCTTAGAAAATTCTAGAATCAATAGATACTTTGAAAATCTAAATGTTTTAAAGGAACTGTAAGCATAATTTCAATTAACCCTCCATGCAAAGATGGCGATGCTTGATTAAAAATGGTACCATTGAAAACTTTATCTGATCTAAATTTTGGAAGATAGTGTCGTTATTCTAAGTTTAAAGTGTTCGATTCTAATTATTCCGAAATGTTTCCTGCAGGAGGAATGCGCAAGTCACTTTTGTCAAGAACTTACAGTTGAAAATAATTCGTAATCAAAATTATAAACAGTGATATCTAATTCATCTTTGCATGATGTTTTACTTCAAATTGCGGTAAATTGTTTTTTGTTTGTTCTTAAAAATAGGTAATTAGATCCATCATGTTTGAGTGCATACCAAAACATATTAATAATGTAAATACAATTTAACAATTAGATCTAATTATACCCAATATATAGAATCTGACCAGAACTGACCATAAGTACCCTTGCACCGTAATTTTATTAAAGAAAATATAAATATAGGTTTTCAACCATGAGCTGAAAACTCTTCTGTTGGATATCCTTAATCTCAAGTGCTAAATCTCTGTATCCACTGTTGACGCTTTTGATTTTCTTTTCGATATCCCTGCTGGATTGCCCGCAATCAATGAAAATTTTCTCTTTGATCGCAGGCAAAGTTTCAAAATTTCCCGGCTTCTGATTGGCTGTTCGGTTTCTACAATCTGACACTCTGATTGGTTCTCTATATCCACAATTTACAAGTTTTCAGCTCTGTACACTTACAAACAAATAATAAACCAATGATCATATAATCATGTAATAAAAGAAAAAAATCAATTTCCCTGTAAACTTACACATGTGTTTTAGTGTGTCAAAGTAAAAGAAAAATATTTTGTGAAGGGTTTAAAGTATAAAATAGTTGATTACTAATTTTATAAATTAGAGCGTCACAAAAAAAATGTAAAGCTACTCGTGGTTTTACTTGTAAGTAAGAATATTAAACAAACGCAGCTTATTTTCATATTCCTGCTTATACACCAAGGAGTATGAAATAGAAGGGAGATAAACCTGACACGGCCCACCCTACTATATGATTATGCATGCTTTGCAGATGGGAACTGCATTTGTATAAGAAATATTCAGAATAGGTTATTGTATACGCGGTAATTGTACATCAGACAAATATTTCTTATTCAACTGAAGTACCGTCTGCAAATCATGTATAATCATGAGGTAGGACGGGCCGCGTCAGTTATATCTCCCTTCTGATTTAAATTTAATTATGGATCATAGTGGCAGTGCCATTGGAGTTATAGGTCCTGTAAAGACAACACATCATAGGCAGAAGGTTTACATTAAAACCAGTTTAGTGACTAGTAAGGGCAGATAGAAAAATAATTCATCAATTATCTGTTGATCGCACTTTTTTCACCAATTTAGAGAAGAAAAAAACAGTCTGATTCATCACTTTCTTTACACTCTATATTAAATTCAGAGAAGGTAAATAATATTGCCGCCCTAATTATCAATATTTGTTCAATTTAATAATTACTCTTTCAAGCTGTCAAATTAAAGACATATTTATAATTAATCATGCGTATGAAATGTACTTTATATGAACGAGTATTTTTACAATCGATAAAATATTTTTAATGACTACTAAAAAGGCCCATTTTATTAAACTGTCCTTCCCCCCCCCTCTCCTAAATAAAAATTCTATAGGATGCTTTGTTTTCAAGTATAAAAATAAAGCCAATGTATGTAATGTTATAAATCTAGAATGTCTGTAAAAAAAACTATATATATTACTTTCCAAACTTAGAGAAAAGTATTAGTCGATATTAATGATGGATATTTATATATAATCTATATATATCAAGTTGTAATCTCTGTTTGTCTGTTTGTTTGTTTGTTTGTTTGACCGATCACAGCTCAGGAACCCCTGGATCGATTTGCCTCTAATTTTGATTGGGGAACTCGGGACACTGACGGGAATGTTCTTAGCTTTGGTTTTAAGATTTTAATTTAAGAGTATATCGACTTTTATAGTACACTTACATTACATTATAAATAAATAGAAAATAAAGAAATAATAGGAATACAACTTAAGAGGGAAAAGCCATTACAACATTTTCTATGAAATATCAACCCAATCTACAAGTTGCATGATCCAACCCGGTGTAGTGCATGGGAAGATTGCACACCTCCCTTGCATGAAAACACCTCACCTAAAGTTTTAACTATGTCAACACAATGTTAGACATAAAACGCAATGTTAAAAGATTAAAAATTATTAGTTGACATATATTAGATACGCATTTAGTTCTTAAAAGGCAAAAAAATTATTTCCTCTCGAATGTCGTCTTCAAACAATTATTATTTACTCAATTAATAAAGATCGGAAAATGTCATGACATTGCTTTTTATGTGTAACATTGTGTTTAAATGAATAAAACTTTAGGGGGAGGTGTTTCCATGCAAGTTTTTCCCATGCACGACACCGGTACAAAATATGTATTTAGTCGTACTGTCCAGTCTGGACTACCAAGTGCATAGTAGACCCATGGCACGTTTTATGCAACAAATTTAGCCTGGTAAGATCACAGTGATTTGTATTCTACTACGTTGTACTTTTACTTCAAAAAACTATGCAGGACAATCACTCCCATTAAACAATATACGGATTGAAACAGATTTATATTGATTTAATCATGATATTAATGTAAAAAATAATAATAATAAAAATAGTTTGTCATTTTGAAATGTGGAAGCAATTTATTTGATTAGTTAGTAAATGAATTATTAACGAATCAATCCAATAGCTGAAAACAACAATTTAGTTGACAGAGACTAAATTATAAACACTCTTACATTAAAGAAAAAATGATAACTTAAAATTTAAGTACATTGGCCTATATTATATATATACTTTTATTCAAAGGTAAGTAATTTATATAAACTGAGGTCTTTAAGGTTTTGCAATAACACAATCCATCACAGCAAACATAGTCTCAAGATTGATTCAACTTTTCTCAGGAAAATGAGCAGAAGAAGAAATCTAACGTTTCTGTAAAGAATCTAAAGGATTGCTTATTTAAACCTCTAATCTGCTGTATAGCTAGAACCATTTCTTAACCCTATTCCTGCCGAGGGGGGGGGGGTTTTACTGCACGGGAAAATTGTTGTTGGGGAAGTTGCTGTTTTTACTGCGTGGGGAAATTTTTGTTGGAGAAGTTGCTGCTAGGGAAATTGGCTTTGGGGAAATTGATATTGGGGAAGTTGTGAACTTGTGACTGGGGAAGTTGCGCTGGGGAAATAACCTAACACCATAATATGTTTATAAAATATTTTGAATTTGTGCAAAAAAGTGCAAAAAAAAAACTGAAAAATGCGAATTGCAAAAATTGAATTATTTTCTTCTTTGATCTGTTTTAGAAATGGTCAAATAGCTGTCCAACAATTCAATTATATGATATGTGATAACTTTAGCATGAATTTACAGTTACTGCGCATCTTTATAAAATGGCAAAACTAGTTTGCAAATATGAGAATTTTTTGCAAATCTAAAGCTCTATACTTGGTTATGTTAAAAAACTAATGAACAAGTGAAGAATGCAAAATATGAAATTATCAGATAAATCCGTTTTTGAATATTTGTACAAATTTGCTTTGCAAATCCGGTTTTTTTTCTTTAAAACTACGGATTTAGATGAGAAGGAGGCAATTTACCCCCCCCCCCCCAGCGTATCGTGGTTTTTAAGTACCCAGCAGGGATAGGGTTAATCAGAGAATGATATTTTTGCAAAAGTTGAAAAATAAACAAATACTTGTATTTTTGCTCAATGCATTATTTTTAAAGTGAAATATTCAATTTTAAAGAGAAGCTGACAGAAGAGATATTATAAGGGTTTTATAGTTCTGTCAATTACCTGGAAACTGGAATAAAATCAAAGTTCTAAATCTAAAAGTTGGCACCTTTAACAATTCTCATATAAATGGAACAATCCCTTGAGAGTATACTGACACACATTCAACTTTGATCAATTTCCAAACTGATGATTTTCTATTTTGCATCTTGTTAAACTAGAAACTGGTAATTACTTGTGCATTTACATTATACAGGGTGTCCCAATAAACTGGTAATTACTTACAGGTGTCCCAATAAACTATTAATTACTATGCATATACAGGGTGTCCCAATAAACTGGTAATTATTTGTGCATATACAGGGTGTCCTAATAAACTGGTAATTACTTGTATGCATATACAGGGTGTACCAATAAACTGGTAATTACTTTTATTCATATACAGGTGTCCCAATGAATGGTAATTGCTTTTCATAATAGTTGGTGTCCCAATTAACCGTTAATTGCTTCTGAAATTACAGGGTGTCCCAAAAAAGTTTTAATTATTTTTGCATATATTAAAAAATGGGATTACAGAGACTATATCATGAATTCATGATACCTCTTGATTACAATATATAGTGCTTATTTATATTTAATATGGTAAATTAGAAATGGTTAAGCATATTTTATCCTTTCAAAAGATGTGGTATAATAGCTTTTAATGTAATAATACCATAATTAAGATCTAGAAAGAGTTAACATTTGGTTCGAAAACGATTCATTAGATATTTTTAATTCCCATTTTATAATAGGAACCACTTTCTCTATAGTTTTCAGGGTCTTATTGAATACTTGAAAGTTTCAACACCTTAACTCTATCTCAAACTTATTAGAGAAGAACTTTGCAGAAACGGGGTGTTTGATAACTATTTACTGTAACATGTATTTGAATAATTCAGGAACTAGCCTTATTGAGAATGATTAGAAAATGTTTGGTTTTTCTAAACAGGGCAAAAGGAGAAGAGACATTGGCCGGAGCCCGAAATTTAAAAGAGTATAGTTGAACGAAACTCCCGAGTTTCCTTTTTGGGATCTTAACATTTGTGTAGATTTTGATTTAAGAGATTAAAAAAAATAGAGAATTTGAAGAAATAAAATAAGATAAGATTTCATCTCAAAAATATTGATATTCACAAAACTATAACCTAACCCCATTCGTAAAACCCAGGTTTCAAAACTGGTTTTCATAACGATACCCTGTCTTAAGTTTTGAGCTCTGAGGAAACACTGAGCTGGAACTTTTGTACTATGGATATTGAGATCAATGCTTGATCTTGATCTTTTGTTAATCTTAAGGTTATTTTAATCTTTCATCTATATTCTGTAAAGCAATTGTATACACCCTGAAGGGATAATATCTTAATATTTTTTGTTGTTTTTTTTGCACAAAAATCACTAAAAGATAAGAGGAATATAAAAATATAAAAGAATATAGAATATAAAATATAAAATACTAGCCTTCAAGGAAGCTTCGCACCCATCTTCTATTTTAATTGTGTGCATGTTCTCTTTTTGTACATTGGACAAAACAGATAAATTTCGTGGATTTTTAAAATTTTCAAAAAAATGAAAATAGAATTGTTAAGGAGGCAAATTTTTGAAATGTTGATCATTCATGAACCTTCTCTAGCGCCACGTGAGGCCCCACACAAAATTTGGGCCCGATCGGTTCAGCCGTTTTGACGTTATTGGATACAAACAAACAAACATACAGACACCCAAGCTAAATTTATATATAGATAGATAAAAAAATATCTTCAATATATTTCCTCTACATTTATCTGTGCAGAGTGCAGAGCATAGATACTAGTATAAGAGCCTGAAGGGGAATATAAGAAGTATATTAAAAATCTATAAAAGGATTCCATACCGTCAATCTCGATAGTCTGTACTGCAGCCTTGAGTAAACAAAGAGCAGAGAAAACAAACAAGCAATACAAAATACAAACATCAACAAAGCAACCATTATTTATCGAACAATAAAGAAAGGATTCTTATATGTAGGGAATACACGCAAAATACTAAAGGAATACACGCAAAATTGTCGCTTTAGTGATGGTAAATTTGTTGTGCCCCCCCCCCCCCTTGGCAACATTGAGCTCCCTTAAAAACCCCTTTTTCGAAAAAATATTTTTAACTAAGTAAACTATTCGATCATATCCACACTTCCATATTACAAGTGTTAATAAATTATTGATGTAATTTTCTCAAGTGGACTCATTAGACAATCCATCTTAATATTGTGGTGTAAGCTTCAAGGGATGAAAAATAGAAATGGAAACGTTTCTAAAACAAATATCTATATTTTCATAGGATCGATACATATTGTCTTGTAAATTAAGATATCAAATATATATTTACACTGAAGGTAGTATTGATTAAAGCTTTTTAATGAAACTTTTTTAGTTAAGGGAGATTAAAAAGTGAGATTTTAAAGTATTTTTTTATGCAATGTAATTATACTTAAAGGTAGTGTTCACGAAAAATGAAAGGGGGTATAGGCTTAATGCGATAAAAAAGCGCTTTTGATCGCTACTAATCTTACTTCTATCAATGCGTCTATAAGGAGAAAATTGTTAAAAAAGACTAATACCGAAGAACGTAGTGCCCACACAAATTCAGAAAGATGCAAAATTCAACTCGGATCGTAAACAAAACAATTTAATTTTTAACAAATCATTCAGATATTACAAACAATAGTCATTGATTTTTCGACGCATTCGTAAATAGTTGATATTTCATAATATTTTGTATTTTTCATAATCTACGACTGCCTGTGTCTGCCTACAGCGCTAGGCTAGCTATATTTACATATATTATGTCTGTACATTGTAAATGGTGTACCGGGCGGGGCTGTACAAACTAGAACAGGTAGTTTCAGCTCAAATTCATAAGTTGTAAGTAAATGTTGCTGAAATTCACAGAAACACTTTAATTAATTATCCAAGTATTGAAAATAGTCATTTTTTGATTTTAGACTGCGAACAGAGGCTTTTACTAGAGTTTGAAGGGGGGAGGGGGGCACTGGGACCTAAAACCTCTCCATAGAAACTCTAATCTCTTCATTTTTCCATTATTGGATACTGTGTATTGATCTGTAAGAATCATATTTATTTCATCCCTCTGTATTTGGTATCTGTAGAATACTGTTGTTGGTAGAAGTGTAGGACTGGGCTTTGCAATATTTAGTAATCTAAAAGCAAATTATCAAAAATGAACTAAAGAGTCAGTGAAAATCGTAAAAACCTGATAACTTGAAATCGTCAACGAAAGAAAATATCCGTTTTTAAAAAAAAAAATAATGGTTTATAAAAGAATTTATGCGTTTCAATATAGCGGTGACTTTTGTAAATTTTTTTGATTTAAAATTACATGAAACTTACAGAAAATACAATAATTTCATGTATTTTAATCTCTTTTTACGTGTTTTGATGTTTTTAATGTTAACGGCTCATTAACGAATACAGGACTGTTGATGTTTTCTTTCATATCTATTGTTGCTGTTAATGAAATTGACATCATTAACGAACGGAACGTTCAGTTCTTATCTAAAGAAATAATGGCCATACCAGAAAAGTTTTTTGGACGATTTTAACACAAAGCGTTATTAACGGCTTGAAAAGGTCTGAATGTGCCCAGCCCTATAGAAGCGTTATTAACGGCTTAAAAAGGTCTGAATGTGCCCATCCCTATAGAAGCGTTATTAACGGCTTGAAAAGGTCTGAATGTGCCCATCCCTATAGAAGCGTTATTAACGGCTTAAAAAGGTCTGAATGTGCCCATCCCTATAGAAGCGTTATTAACGGCTTGAAAAGGTCTGAATGTGCCCATCCCTATAGAAGCGTTAATAACGGCTTGAAAAGGTCTGAATGTGCCCAGCCCTATAGAAGCGTTATTAACGGCTTGAAAAGGTCTGAATGTGCCCAGCCCTATAGAAGCGTTATTAACGGCTTGAAAAGGTCTTAATGTGCCCATCCCTATAGAAGCGTTATTAACGGCTTAAAAAGGTCTGAATGTGCCCATCCCTATAGAAGTGTAGGAAATATTATTTGCACTACTCTTATAGAATAATAATCATGTTTTACAGAAAATGATTTTTTTATTTTCATTTTCACCAAAAAGGAGGACATAGATGTTACAGGGTTTGGAAAGAGGTATATTGATCTTTTTTGTATATCTGAATTAAAAAACCACCCTGTTAATGATTATATGAATTATGAAACACCTTATAATACCTATAATATGAAACACTCTGTAAATGAATATGTGAATGTAAAAGCATGCTTCCTAACGTAAGACTGCACTTAAACTTAGAATAGAATCCATTACTGACCTAGTATTAATCTGAATAGACTAGTGTAGGTATAAAGAGAGTGCAGGGGTCTAAACAGATACAGGAAAAATTATGTTAAGTACTATGTGTCCCAATAAAAATAGAATAAAAATATTATTTTTGATAAATTGCTAATGGCAAAGGATATATTTTTTTGGTGTTAGGCATTTTCCCAAGGCGTCTTCCCAAATGACAATTTCCCAAGTGGAAACTGCGCCCGGCTAGGATTGGTTCGGGGCCCAAGCGCTGCAGCTAGAACAGGCTAAGGGCCGAGGGTTGCAGCTAGTATAGACTTGGAAAGTTGCCGCTTGGGAAATTCGACGGTAACTTTGGAAAATAGGGAGTTGCCAGTGGGAAAAAAAGGCCGATGGGAAAGTACCTAACATAATTGTTTACAACAATTATCATAACATTCATAGCTTTTCCATAATGTGAACTGCAGGTTTAAGATCTAAGGATTTCTTGTTTGCAAAAAGTCGATAAAAATGTTCTCCATTCAATTCGATTCATTAATATTCTGAGTGAATTTCAAATATCGAAAAGCTATACATATTTGTTCAAAATATTGATGCCCGGGGGGGAACTCAGGCCTATTCATCTTATAAACTTGATTTTTATTCAAATCATGTTTCAGAAAAGGTTTTTTTTTACTTTTACTTGAAGTACAGTGATAACCTGAAAACTTCGGCTTTTAAAGTCCAATAAGTATCAGACACAGTAATTGTGTACTGTGAACAGAGATACATTTCACTAAATATGTGATTCAATAAGTGTTCAGTAAAACTACTTGCTTTTAACAACATCAAGTGTACTTAAGTATTGCTTTAATGTCGTCTTACTATTCCACTATTTTCTGGTTATCACTCTATGTTAATAGTGATTGGCATCGTTTAAACAAACGAAAGTTTTGAGAAGGAACGGTCGTTTGCAGAGAACACAAACCAAATAGATGGAAAATGAACAATAATTTTGAAAACGAAAGAATTTAATTTTTTGCATGATTTAACAAAACGAAGAAAATGGTTCGTTCACAAACAATGAACGAACGAAATGAAAAAAAGATGAATCTCTATAAATTAAAGATTAAGTGGAACAGTACATATATGGATTATTTATGCAGCAATATTAATCACTTTCTTTATGTTGAATAAACTGATATATAGATTCATATTCATATTTCATATTTTTATTCAACTACGAAGCACGAGATAATACAAATTAAAAAATCACAATTTACTATGTAGTTTGGACCCGCCTAACCAGAGTAGGTTTTTCTAAACCACTTAACTTTCATTAATTATTATACTATAGTTTGTCACACTACAATATACTTCAAACCATTACCTTTTATATTAACTTTTATTTTGATACACCAAAATACATAAAGGGGAAATAGAACAATCTGTTTTAATTTTATTCCTTTTTTTGGTTTATTACATACTAACTTGTAAAACTTAAAAAAAATTCAAATTTTGAAGGACAAAACTTCGTTTTTTATCCTACGGTGGTAGGCAATTATATCAATATAATGAAGACGACTTTAGATTTTAATTTTAATTTTTTATCAAGTTTTTAAACAGCATGGATTATGAAAAGCATGGAAACAAAGAGAAGCTGCCAATTTAAAAAGCTTCTCTTTAATGAATTGTAAAGTTCTAATTCTTAAAAAGCTTTTAACAATTAAAACGTAAATTAAAAAGTCGTCTTCATTAGATTAATATTATAGCTTACCAACGTATGTTACACCCATATGTCCATGAGTTTCCTAAAAACTCAGCCAATTCAGTCCAGTAATTCGGTCAACCATAGCTAACATATATAAATGTGCAAAGATCTGTATTAAATATAATATGTAGAAACAGTTGCTTTATATTATGGATTGTTTGGGACTGTAAAGGGATTTCTTTCCTTTCCCAATCTTTTACAAGTTTATAAAAAGATAAAATCATGATAAAATACTTAATTTATGTCGTATTTATAGCTAGTCTCATCTCTTGTGGATAACCCTTCATGTATGTCTACTGGTTGCAAACTAATATAATGGTCAGTGCATGGTCAGATTCTATATATTGGGTATGATTAGATCTAATTGTTAAATTGTATTTACATTATTAATATGTTTGACATGCACTCACACATCATGGATCTACTTAATTATTTTTTAGAACAAAATTTACTAACAAATTATAATTTTTCAAAGTAAATATTAATTTTAGTATGAACCGTATAAATTTGGATTAATGCAAGGTACTACTGCATGCAAGGAAAGTTATTTCAGAGGTGTACGAATTTTGTTGATTGCAGTGTACTGTCTCTGGGCTGTAAAACGGGTGTCACAGTCTGACATTGGATCCATCTTTCACACAAAAAATCTATGAAATATTCTAGTCCTAGGAAACTATTATGTAAATTATCAAAATCATCAAAATAAAATGCTTTTATCCTCCTCGGATACTAGAGTAACACTAATGCATCTATTCTTGTTTACAAACACATCCCGGAGAGAACTGGTTTCAATTTGTACGCAGAGAATACGCAACAGCAATTGACTTTCCTTGCCTTATTACCTTGAGTGAATTAACATGTTGATGTTTTTCTAAATAAATAGGTTCTAAGCCACTAGATACCAGGAAAGCAACAGAAAATATAATCCATTTCAGAGTGTTTTCCCCACATTTTAAAATATCTTATAGTTAATCCTATCACGGGGGTATGTGTGTCCCGTCCCCCCCCCCTGCAGGTTTTTTCTCAATATCTTAAAAACGGATTACACTAGAACTTCTTCGACTTCATAGTTGTGATTGTGAACAAGTTTTGCAAACAATGTTTGGCATAGTGTAGGGTGACGATGGTAAAGGAATTGAGTCTTTGCCACAAACTCTGATTTTATAATCTCTATATCTTTGCAACCCAATGTCGTAGACCCTTAGATATTTCAAACTATGCATTCTGTAAGTTTGAAATATGAAACGTTTGCATTATCAGACTGGAAAGATATAGAAATTTGAAAATTCAATTTTATTAATGAAAGTACTGATCTAAAAAATAGATGATATAACATTCGTCAAATGTCAATTTTTGACAAAGTAAAAATAAATATTATTCAACATTTTTTCAACACCCTAACCATTAAAGTTAGATGTCTATTTTTTTTAATGAATTAGCTGGACTCGAAAAGTTGGACTAGGGACATGTATCACACTCCTCTAGCTAACTCTAAAGACAAGCTCAGAGAGGGGGGGACATTCGACCCCCAGCTAATTTACACAAAATAGCCCAATCTGGTTAGGGTTAAAAAATATAGAATAAAACATCTGAAAGATTAGATTTCAAAGATTTTTTTGGAAAATTAAAATTCGAAAAATGTAAATATTCTGAAATAATAATTGTTACAAAGTGAGCCAAAAATATGTTTCACATAAATATTTTAAACAAGATCTAAGATTTTATTTTGATAAAAATTAACCAAACATAATTTAGAAAATATTTCAAGAGAAAATAAAAGAACATAGGAAGGAGTGTAGAAAAATTAATTTTACAAAAAATAACATTAATCTTGCAACAAGGTTAAATATAAAAGTTTCCCTGAGGAATTTCTATTTGGTCAGCTTCTGCAAAACTTAAAAATGTGAAATTAAAATAATGTAAAAACATTTTTCCACTTTGTGAGAAAAATGCAACTTCTGAAACGAATCTGATATTTAATTTAAAACTCTTAAGTTTAATTTGAGGTTTTGGGGATTAAGAAGTTTGAAGCTAAATAATTGGGTTTAAAGGAAACTAAAGTTTATCAAGGTTTTAGTGGTTTCTATAAATAGACTCTCACAAATTATACAGAATACATTTAACTTGCAGATGAAGATGTCCAGAGCTCGAAACTTAATCAAAGTCAGTATCAGAACTCGGTTTCATGAATGGGGTCAGGCAGTTTTGTACTCATTGTAGATACCAATATTTGTGTAAAGATTAAGAAATATTAATTCATGTGGTTTCTTTGCATTCTCTTTATGTTTTCTGATTTCTTAAGTTAAAATCCACGCAAATGTGAAGACCACAAAAGGAAAATAAGGAGTTTCGTTCAAGGATACTCTTTTTAATTTCCGGCTCAGAGGGTAGAACTTTTAAACGCGGAAAATCTACAATAACAGAGTCCGAATAATGAATTTGAGCCACGTCTCAAACCCTCCAAAAACCGGTTTCAATTGAGCGCCGGCTTAAATCTTTAAAAATTTAATACAATTTTAAGTGGAATTAACCATATTTGAGCCACGGCTTAAATTTAAGCCGCGGCTTAAATTCTTTAAATTCGGCCTCTGAACTCGATATCCACTGAGGAAACTTGCATGATATTGATTTTACATGATCAGCTTACTCATATTCTCTAAATTTCTTCAAATAGACAGAGAAAGAGAATGTTACATTTACTGGTATGACTTTGTGACCTCCTAGCTCCAATATTTTTTTAGAATAATAGGAGTTTGAGAAAACCGGTAACATCAAACCTAAACTAAACTTTCTGTGATCAGTAAATATACAGTGCTCCCCAATATAAAATGGTAAGCATTGACGACTTTTTAAAAAATTCAGTGCTCCCCAAATTAAATGGTAAAAGAAGACAACTTCTCAAAAATATACTTTGCTTCCAAAATAAAATGGTAACTGAAGACAATTTCTCATAAATATACACTGCTCCCCAATATAAAATGGTAAGCATTGACTACTTTTCAAAATATACAGTGCTCCCCAAAATAAAATGGTAAGCATTGATGACTTTTCAAAATATTCAGTGTTCCCCAAAATAAAATGGTAAATAAAGACAACTTCTCATAAATATATAGTGCTCCCCAAAATAAAAAGGTTAATGAATTCAAAGGAGAAATATCGTATTTATTTCCATTCTAATTTGAGAAGCACTGTATATTTTTTATATAATATTTATGATGACTTTTCAAAAATATTCAGTCCTCTCCAAAATAAAGTGTAAAATGAAGACGACTTGTAAACAGTGGTCTCTAAAATTAAATGTTAAAGATTAAGTTATAATTTCAATAATTAAATATTTTCCACAGAGAGTTCACTAAAATCAAGTATACAATACCTTTTAAAAGAAAGAACAGAGGTTGTTGTGTGCAGGGGGGGGGAGTAGGGAAGGAGTGCCCGCTAGTGGGGATACCCATTTGTTTTAATGTAGGGGAAAATATTGACTATGAAAGGATAATATTTTATTTTTATATATAATGGAGATCATAACACCAACATAATGTATACAGGAGGTCATTTTATGGACAGGGAGGGCCGGGTTATTCTATCAGGAAATGGTTTTCCGGCCTTTTTACTTTCTGGATTTTTTTGATAGATTTTTACACTTGTTGATTTGTCATAATTTTCTAGATTTTTACACTGTTCTAGATTTGTCATAATTTTCTAGAGTTTTACATTTTTTTAGAACATTGATACAGTTAAACCCTAAATAAGCCATACATCGAAAGAATTCATCAAATGTCGTATTCTTCACTTTCTAATAACGGAATGTTGCAGATATTTAGTTTTTTAATTAAATGATTATATGGAGCCCTGTAAAACTGTTCCCGAATATTCATGGCTATTTATTTATTGGAAAATTGTCAAGACGACATTTGATAAATTCTATCGATGTATGGCTCATTTAGGGTTTAACTGTACTTAGACTCAAGTTATGATTTTAAATGGTCCAATGTAAATAAAATATAATAAATATGGCAATGCCAGATTCACCACGGTATCCTTAAAAGCTATGTCTGATCAAGCATAAATAAGATATCGTTTATTATTACAAAAATTATTGTTTTCAAATGTGGTTTCAATACAAAAGTGACTAGCGCAATGCGCATTTCTATTGCAGGCAAACATATAAGAATGATCAGAATATAGTAAGTTTAAACCTAGAAAAATTTAATCTTCCACCTAATTGATCAAATAAAGATCTCAAGGGTACTGTTGCGAGGAGGGTTAATTGTAAGGTTACAGTTCCAACAAACATGCACCTAATATTCCATATAAATGACAAATATAAATTTTATTAATTATTGAACATGTCCATGTATGATTACTAATTTGTTGCGGTTTGGTTTTTTATAAAAAATATGACTGAACAAGATAAAAGATGGAAAGGAGTTTTAAGTTTTAGAATTTTTCTATGATTTACTCATTTTTAAGTTTTGTTGGGATTTGTTTGGTTAAGAGGGGAGATTAAAGACTGTAACTTTTAATCTTAATTAAAAAGAAGCTCAAAATAAGCTCGGTGTACTGTACCTGCAAGAAAACTAAAATGCCAAAAAAGAAAATGAGACCATTTTAAACATGAAATTAGATAATTAAGTCATTCCGATTTGGCCCAATTTTTGTATAGCAACTTGCATGACCACAGGGAAGGTTTATGGACGCTTAAACGTTAAATACTTTATCTCTGGAAAAATGTCGAGTTTTTTCAAATATTTTAGAAATCTATTAATGCTAACGGAAAAATCTGTAAAATTTTGAGTTTTTCCATTCCGCTTGAAAAGCAACATTTCAATGCTAAAATTGTTGCCGTATTGTTTTCATATTTAACAGTTATTCTTAGTAAGTAACCCTGTAGGATTTAGGAGAGTGCGGAGAATTACCTGGATCCTGGATCCGGGGCCTGGAACCTGGCTCCGGGGTCTCGGTTCTACTAAAGGAGGATACAGAGGTTTAGTTGCAGGAAAACCAGGGATACAACTAGCAGATGTAAACCAGGGATACAACTAGTAGATGTAAACCAGGGATACAACTAGTAGATGTAAACCAGGGATACAACTAGTAGATGTAAACCAGGGATACAACTAGTAGATGTAAACCAGGTATACAACTAGTAGATGTAAACCAGGGATACAACTGAACTTTATATGGGACCCTACATGACCCCAGGGAAGGTTTATGAATGCTCAAAATTACAAAAATTTGTGTCCAAAAGCTTTTGATTTTTTTTTAGATTTTAAAAATGCGCAAAAAATATTATTAAATCAGCAAACTTTTTTTTATATGTACAAAGGGAATATGCTCACATAGTTGAAATAGAAAATGGGCACGAAGCGCCGTAAAAGTCTAGTATTTTTTTTCTTTTATAATCAACAGATTTTTATCTGCCAAATACCAAATTATAAACCTATTATTTCAGGGATGCGATTTTGTTAACCTTTGAAGTCAGATTGTTCTTTTTTCTTTAATATTCTAAACAGAATGCACTGAGGGTTTTATACGAAATTAAACGGAATTTTGTTTTATTTATATTTCCTGCCTTGGAAAACAAAATCTTAATTAAAGGAATTCTTCACTTTTATAAAATTGAACACAACTTTAAGCGATTCTTTAAGCTCAAGGATGCTTTATTAGATCAACAATTTATTTAAATGGAAAGCACTTTGTCTTTTTGTTACCGGGCCAGTAATCCAAATAAAATGCAGGGATTCAATTGCTTGAATTTAATATATATATTTATTGTAAAAATACCTAAATTGGAGCATGTTTTGCAGGCAAAAGTTTTTTTTTCAATTCTTAAAGAATCAGTTTTATACATTTTTGCAGATTGATTTAAAATTTTTTACAAGGCGTGAAAATTATTTTTTTTTCTCAAAAATATCCTTTGCTTTTCTTAGTAAGACATTCATTGTTTCTTGTGGCTACTGATGTTGTGGTTTGAATTAGGAAAAGAAACTTCCTAATTAGGCAGAAGAATATATTATTGTTATTGTAAGTCTAAATAAAGATGTATATTTCCTTTAATAACAAAATATAATCTGATTTATTAACATAATTGATTAATATACCTTGTTCATTACTTGTATATACTACAAACAATTCATCTCAAGGGATATACACCTATTTACTATTCATTTATTTATATTTGATTATTCATGCACACTTTTTAAAAACAATGGAATACTAACCCTCACTACAATTTTGAAATCTAAGACCAGGCCAACTTTGGAGTGTCGTTTTGTTTTTCTTTGAAATTGGACCCTACACTACCACTGTAACTTTTCTTAAGATATGGACATTTCAAACTAGTTAGTTTTGAAGGAGCAAAATCCTAATAAATCATTCCTCTAAAATGTGCGTTTTTGTCAGGATGTGGACGCAAATCTAATTACAATTCATTATGAGTGCTGGGGTGGACGCACATGTTTTTGACTCAAGCTTTAGGTTAAGATCAAGTATTAAAAGGAGCGTAAGCGTAATTTCTAGTGATCTTATATTTCAAGAGCGGCATTCCAGATTCACAACGGTACCTTTTAAACCTTGGACCGATAATCAATGACAGAGCTCTCAGTGTATATATCTCATGAATGATAAGTAAAAAGCCGCAATCTGGATTGTATACTAGCTAGCATACTATTGTAAACTAAACATGGATGACGTCACATTTATTCATAGAAAGTCTAGAATATTCTTTTTCCAACACGGTTTTCAAAAATTTGATTGTGAATATTTGAATTCTGCAACTTCTTGAAAATAAATGTTATTTTCTTTTAAACACAAATTGCTTTTAAACAAAGTGTTTAAAAATTGCAAGCTTTTATTCATCCATGATCAGTCAAAGTTCTACATCGAGGAGGACATACTGAAAGATCATTTGAAATTACGCTTACAGTCCCTTTAATACCAACCCTAACTATGCCTTTCCATGTTTAGTAATGTAGAAGTATGCATCTACTTTATTGCCTCTAGCATTAACATAAGCATGCTTAGGGTTTATTTACATTTTTCTGCCTGAGCTGTGGAAGATAGAGGGAGAGCATTAGTTCTGTGTTATTCTTCTCTTTAATCTAGAGCTGGGCGAAAACAGGATTTTTTAAACCGGCCGGTCCATCACTGTAAACTCCAGTTCATTGAAAGTATAAGACCGACTCTGAAGCAGCGAGAGAAAGTTGATCCTTAATTCTACATTCTTTTCCAAATCGTTCTGCTCCACAAATTTTAATTAATCTTTTATCAAGAAGGAATTGTTTTTGGGTCGTCAACAATATGTGATGGTTAAAGGGAATGTAATCGTAATTTCAAGTTACCATCCAAATGTAGAGTTGCATGTTCGAATCTTAATATTACTCTTTGTTGAGGGTTCTTTTTTAAAGTGACTTGTGAAGTTGTAGATTTCTTGCTAGAGAAATAACATAGGATCTTTACAAAAAGACATTCTTGGTTCATTATCTTCCACATTATTATATCAGATAAAGGTTTCAAGGGTACCGTTGTGAATCGAAGATGCCTCTCTGCAAGGATTGTCACTTAAAATTACGACGACAGTTCCGTTAAAGAGAAATCCCAACCCTACTCAGTTTGATGGAAGTAAACAATTGTTTTCCCAGAGAGACTCTATCTTATTTAGTCAGGTTCAAAATTCCCAGGATTCCTGAAGAAAAAATTCTTCTTGTTCTAATGCAAGGTTTACTATAGTGCAAATATTTCTGCATTGAAAGATTAAATTAGATATTTATTTAAACTCATTTTAAACTTATTTTAAATTTATTTAAAATATATTTTATATTTATTACTAATTTACCTGTTAAAAAATTACCTTTTTATTAATTTACTAATTTACTTCAATTTTTATTTTACTTATTTCAAATTGACTTAATTATTAATTTACTTTTTTTAATTTACTTATTTACAATTCACTAATTTATTAATTTACCTATTTATAAATTACTATTTAAAATTTACTTATTTACTAGTTTACTGATTGAAAAGTAACTTATTTACTAATTTATTTCTTTGCTAATATACTTATTTATTAATTTATTGATTTATTGATTTACTTATTTATTGATTTACTTATTTACTAATTTACTTATTTACTTATCTATTTATTTATTAATTTACTTAATCACTAATCGACTTTTGTTTCAGATGCAATTTTAAAAACAAGCAGAAATTAGCAAAGGAAAATTGTTGAATTCTGAATTTCCGAAATTATTCTTTTGTAAATGCAATATTGTTTTAAGTTGATCCTCTTCCTTTAAAACCAATGACATTAAAAAATGACCAGTTACCCTTCATAAAAAGTTTCCTTTGAAACCAAAAGTAAAAATAGTGATAATTCTAATGGCTTTGTTTTCTAACTAAAAAATTATTTCTAATCTCGGTTTCCCAATAAAAGTGCCTTGCCGATTTTATGTAGCAGAGAAATAAAAGTAATTTACAGAATTCAGAGTTGCAGTATTAAACAGATCATATTCAACAGTACGCAAACACTCTGAAAACGACGATATCTCACAGGAGGATCTGAGAATCTCAGGTTTGCTCCTGTTATAATTTTTTGATTTAATTTTGCATTTTTGATTGGTATAATTGATAATGAAATTACATAGTGTCCGTATAGTCCATATTACGTCACCGGGAACTTCAGCCAATGGCAGTGCAGTATCGTTGTCAGGTGATACAGACGGAAATCACGTGACCAGTATACTGCACTGCCATTGGCTGAAGTTCTGGTGATGTCACACGGACTATATGTAAAAATATTATCAATTAAATCTATTAAAAATGCAAAATAAAAATTACAAAATTAAAATAGGAACAAACCTGAGATTCTCAGGCTCCTGTGGGATACCGTCGTTTTCAGATTGGTTGCGCATTTGTTGAATATGATCTGTTTAATACTACCACTTTTATACAAAATTGCATATGTATGAATGTTCGTATAAATTTGACACCGTTTGATATCAATCAGATGGATGTTTTATATGTATCGTTAAATGCTTGAGATTCTTAGGTTTCATTCTATACCCCCTTTAATTTTTCCTTTACACTCCCTTTAAGATGATAACTTTTAACTAAAACAACTTTAAGCTCTGAAACTTAATATCTATGTGTGACTAACACTTTTTAAATTGGCAGTGTAATTTATTAAAAGCAAAAAACAAATGTACAGTGATAACCAGAAAACGATGGAATAGAAAGACGACTTAAGCTTTTTGATGTTGTTACAAAGCCAATATTTCAACTAGTAACTTAGCAAAAGCACAATTAAAGTGAAAAGGGTCTATTTACACTCTACAATTGCTAAAATGTCTAATTTTCATTTTACTAGTATTAGTCCTAACTTGAGTTCAAAAGTCGTCTTTTTATTTTAGAGTTTTCTGGTTATCACTGTATTTTCCAACATCTTTGAAATGAATCAGTTAATCTTCATAATTTTACTTCCGTCTATTCACAAGTTTTGGATTTAAATCGAAACAATAATTAATTTTGAAGTCAGTTTCAAAGATGTCTGGAGTTAAGGAATCTAGGTAAGAATAGAATAAACATTGATATAAATTTCATAAAAATTCTAAAATTATGAAATGGTTAAAATTCACAAATTTAACCTAAAAAAGGAATCTTGATGCCACGAATTTGGTGATAAAAACTGGAAATTTAAAAAACTTGTTCATTTTGTTCTTTTATGTGACACATTGGTCAAAAATAAGTAAATTCTAAAAAAAATTTGAAAAAACTCTTATCTATCTATCTCTTGCTATTAATTGCTTGAAAAAAAATAAAGGTTATTTAAAACTATCAATTATTTTAAAACTAAAACAATTAAGTATAGTAATAAAAATAATTAAATTATACATGATTACCCGCTAATTACAGTAATAATAATAATTAAATTATACATGATTACCCGCTAATTACAGTAATAATAATAATTAAATTAAACATGATTACCCGCTAATTATAGTAATAATAATAATTAAATTATACATGACCGCTAATTACAGTAATAATAATAATTAAATTATACATGATTACCAGCTAATTACAGTAATAATAATAATTAAATTATACATGATTACCCGCTAAGGATGAGACTTCAGAGACACTTGTAAAATATTTATGTTGTCTATTTCCTCACATTTATGATTCTCTACAACTGAAAACTTGTGTCTTTCTGAAAGGCCTTAAAATGACTATCTTTATGGCAGATGACTTATTTTAACCTTAGAATCTACATATTTAAAGAGATTCAGGTCGTCTTACAGTCTCATCCTTTGTGGGTAACTCTGTGTATATCTCTAATGAGATATCATGATAATATTAAAGTGTTTATTATAATACTTAGAATGATAATTAGATGAAAAAAAATTCAGATCTCGAGGGCGTTCTCAACTGAAATCAAGAGATGAAGAAAAATATCCTTCTCTTCAGGTTTTCTTATTTTTTTTGGCACTTAAACGGTCGTTTTGAATAGGAGTCATTTTTCTAATTTTCCGTTTTAAAACGAAAAACAATATTTTCATCGTTTTTCGACGATTAATTGCAATAAAAAATTTGCTCAATTCAACACGCTGACTTTAGTAAAATTGAACGTTAGTCAAATCGATACAACATCGTCATTTCATATTTAAAATGGTTTGAAAAAATACAACAGCCAAGACAAGGCACCTTTAACCAGGTGTTTGTGAATGTTGCAAAAAATTAGTTTTGGCAAAAATGTGTTCCTAATCTGTTGCGTTTCTAAGAAAAAAATGGTTGAAATGTATTTAAATTCAATTAGTTGCATTATTTATACCACTTAACCCGTGAATAATTCAATAATATTTATAACTGATCCTTTAAAAATTTCAATACATAAATACCGTATTTTAAATAGGGCCGGACATTCGGATGAAGATACCATATTATAATATTTATAATTTTTGCATGATTCTTGTGTAAGTTAAGAATATTTTGAGGATTTTTAATTACGAAGACGACATTTTCATATAATCCAAGAAATCCAGCCCATGCCGTTAAAAGAAAATTTTCAACAAAGAATTATATTTTTTTTTAGGATTCTGGATCTAAGGTTCGAACAAAGACAACCAGCCTCCCTCCCGGAACCTATTCTGGATCCTCAGGGTTCAAAACTGGACACATGGAGGTATATAACATTTTATCTTTAAACATATCAAGTCACCAAATTATGTGGTTCTTCATCCTGACTCGGGACAATAAAGAGAATTTCAAATTTTGGATAAAAAACTTATTCAGATTCATTTTATCTTACAAAGTTACGCGAAATGGCGACAGTAGCGTAAAATTATTTTAATTTAAAATTTTGAAGACTCATGCGTGATAATAAAAATTTTAAGCTCGCGAAATTTTGCATACATTCGACCTAATTTGGCGTAATTACGGCCTAATTACATGCAATTTTTAAATATTAACTAGGCACATTACGTAGAATTAACTAAAACTTGATTTTGTAAAATTACGGATTAAAGCGTAATTGATTTATTCTTAATTTTGCGTAAGCTAAAGAAATCGTTTCGCTTTATTGTCCTACTGCTGTACTGTCTTGGCTAACCGCTTTATTGTCCAGAATAGCTAACCACTGTACTGTCTTGGCTAATCGCTTTATTGTCCTAAATAGCTAACCACTGTATTATCTTGGCTAACCGCTTTATTGTCCTGAATAGCTAACCACTGTATTATCTTGGCTAACCGCTTTATTGTCCTAAATAGCTAACCACTGTATTATCTTAGCTAACTGCTTTATTATTCTAATAATTCTGATATTCTGATAATCGCTTTATTGTCCTTAATAGCCCCCTTATTGCCCTGACAAACCAATTATTTGCCCTCACAAACTATTTTATAGTCCTGACTGGCTCTTTATAGTCCTGTCAAACCACTCTATTGTCCTGACGAGCAACTCTACTTTCCTGACTAAACACTAAAACCCAATAATGTTCCTGATTAACCACTTTATTGTCCTGACTAACCACTTTATTGTCCTGACTAACCACTCTTTATTGTCCTGCCTGATCACTTTTTTTGTCCAGACTAGCCCATTTAGGTTTCTGACTAAAAGCATTATCGTCCCGACTAACCCATTTAGGTTCCTGACTAACCATATTATTGTCCTGACTTGCCCCTTTTTGTCTTGGGTTGAGTTAAGGTATATTAAAATTGAAATATCCAATCTCAACCCTTCGACCACTGACCAGGCATATACATATTTAAAGCATAACCTTCTAACTTTACTCTCACTAAGTTTTAAAACAAATGTTATACAAAGACAGGTTAAAAGCTTGAGAAATATACAAAGTAAATCCTACAACATGCTTCAGAAACACAGGGTTTTTCACAAAGAATGAGACGTCAGAGACAACTTTGAAAAGCTGTGTTTTTGGTGACCGTGTTTTTGATGTGGAACCTTTTTTTCTTTGTGTTGTTTGCAAAAAAAATTTCGCTTGAATCTAGCAATTTGATAGCTATTTTTAAAACTGTTTTATCAAAATTCTCATGGGATTCTATGAAGCGCAAATTACTTCTTTAATGAATCAAATGAATAAACAGAACTCGGAACTTTTTTGTATCGTTAACCTTTTACGCTTTATCTTGATATCCTGTGTTGGCACTTTTTAATGGAATTGAGTTTTTGCTACAAACTCAAATCTCCTAATCTCGATATCTTTTCAAACTAATGGTGTTGACCTTAAATTATTCAATTTAAGATTATTTGATATAACAGATTTCATAATTTGAAATATTTAAGGTCTACAGTGCAGCGTTGGGTTCCAAAAATTTAGAAATAAGAAAATTAGAGTTTGTGGCAAAGGCTCAATTCCTTCGAGAATAAATGTTTTCTCAATTAGAATTAGCTTAGACCGATCATCATTGAAGAGGAATTGAATTAATCTGCAGATGGATATCTATGTTTGATCTCGATATTCACAGCAAACAAGTTCTGACTTTATTTAGTAGATATATTTGTATTTTTCAGTTTCGAGTAGGGTTTCCAGCGGAAGAAAACATTTGCGAAAAATGCGAAAATTTTCTGTAGTATTGTGCAAACTTTTTCGCAGAAATGAATTTTACGGAAGCAAGCAAAACCGTTCCGGAGTTCCACGATAATTTATTTCGCGAAAAAAAAATATCACGCAAGAAAAAATTCTGCGCAAAACCTTTTAATATGCGAAACAGGCGGAATTTCGGTGAAACTAAATATTTTTGCGAAAAATGCAGCGTTGGGAGTTCATCTTACAGTATACTGAAATTTGTTTACAGAAGGATTAAATCTTGAATTAAATAACCTTATTTATTCTGAGCCTTAAGTGGATCAAATCGTACTCAGTTTTCTTCATATTGAAGGGGGGGGGGTGTAATAGAAGGTTTTTATTTTAAAAAGTTCCATTATCAAAGAAACTACATCGCTTGCAATAAAGTTTCTAAAAATATGTTTTTTTTCTAATTATGAATGTAATAATATGACACGTTAAACTGAAGTGAATTGCATGTTAAAATTTTAGATTAAAATCTGACATGTTTTCTTCATAACTGCTTTTTCAAGAAGTATCAAAAAGAACAAAAATGTTTTGAATTTCTAAAATGTAACCAGCTAAACTCACTTTTCATAATACTTTTTCGTAAAATCTACGAGGTCACAAAGTTGTATCAGTAATGTAATGAATTTGACCTTCTCCTTCTTGCTTAGTTTGCAGTGATGAATGTACAGCGGGAGTCCTTGGCTCTAACTGTACTACATTACATAAGAATGTACATATTTAGGTTAACAGTCTGTACAGTGGGGATTCTGGAAGTCTAACTGTAAACTCTATGAATGCTCCAAACAATTCAACTTTACAGGTTTATTTAAAGGAAATGTTCACGAAAATAAAAGGTGTAACCATTATTCAATAGCAAATTATTACTAATTGCATTTTTTTCACTCTATCAAATTTTTAAAATGTGGTCTAGTGCCAGCCTATGCCAATGTGTGTGGTGAATGGTTTAAATTGAATGTAAGCGTAATTTCAAGTGAGCTTTCATGCAAAGATGGTAATGCCCGATTTAGAACGGTACCCTTGAAACCTTTATCTGATCAAAAATGTGAAAGATATTGTCGTTTTTCTAGGTTTAAAGGTTTTCATTGTGATGATTATTATGCATTTTTCTGCAGTAATGCGCAAGTCACTTTTGTAGAGAAACCACAATTGAAAATAATCATTTTACAAAATTTTCAATATTGATATCTATTACTTGATCAAACACACTTGTAAATAAGGTATTGTCATCTTCGCATGGATAGTCATAACAATTAAGCTTCTACATTCTCCTTAAACAATTTTTTTTTACATAAACATTTCGTGGATATGGTAATATTGCAATAAGATTCTTCACTTCTTTGTTATCTATCCAATACCACTGTAGTTAGTTCTGTTTTTAATATAGAATTCTTTCTTATTCAAAACATTTTCTGAAATCTTGTACTATGTTTTTTTACGCCAAATCTTTTAATTTAGTTTTTATTTCATTTACTCACTATTTTGTCGCGTCATTTTTACCTTGTGTACTTTGTATAATATAATTGTGTGAAGGTAAAACTAATGATGACTGATTATATAGGTTTATGCTTAATCCATCAATATATTGGGTTTATTAGTTTTCATGCATATAATACAAGTATAGTCTAAACTATTAATCATACCGATCTTATATCATATAAAGTATATTGTTATTATACATTCTAGTATAATAATCAAATTCCTACTGGATCAGACAATGCTTTTAAAGGGAGTGTTCGCGAAAAATGAAAGGGGGAATAGGCTTAATGCGATAAAAAGCGCTTTGGATCGCTACTAACCTTATTTCTATCTGTTGCGTCTATAAGGAGAAAATTGTTAAAAACGACTCACACAGAAGAACGCAGCGTCCATACAAATTCGGAAAGATGCAACCTTCAACGCGGATCGTAAACAAATCAATTTAATTCCAAACAAATCATTCAGATATTGCAAACAGTAGTTATCGATTACTTTTCGACGCATTCGTATAAAGTTAATATTTCATAATATTTCTGATTTTGTTTTTTAAAATAATTTTCGCTGGCGCTGGATTTTCGAACATTCCTGGAAATTATGAGAATGTCGTCTTCATTATAAAAAATCCTCGAAACAGGAATAAATATTTTCAAAAGTAACTCTCAGATCATGAAAAATACAAAATATTATGAAATATCAACTATTTACGAATGCGTCGAAAAATAATCTTTGATGCTCAAAAGACCGTTGTAAACATGGAGGATTACTTGAAATTACGTTTACAGTCCCTTAAAAAGGAAGTGCGATCTAAGATTCTTAGGGGAATTCACTTAAAAGGGAGTGTGATCCAAGATTCTTAGGGGAATTCACTTAAAAGGGAGTGTGATCCAAGATTCTTAGGGGAATTCACTTAAATGGATCACACTTAAAACAAATTAACTATGGTTAGTGTTGATCTGATTTAAGGATTTTTGGTTTTTCTTGTGGCACTAGCTATGTGAACCTTGTGGCACTAGCTATGTGTCGACTCTCGCACCACAGACTTTGGCCTGAACGAAGCAAATCCAACCCTTCGTTAAAGTTCAGAAATATAACTTCTATTTTACATTTTACAATTTTACAACATTTTACAAAGTGAAATAAAACCAAAGAAAATACGTTCGTTAAACTTCTCAGATGTTTATATGAGTCATAAAACCCGGATGATTAAAAAACGGGAAAAAAGCAATTGGTCCCATAAATTCTAAAAATAGGATAATAGGAAAATCTGCTAAAAATGGTTTTTCTTTCAAAGTCTTTTTATTTTTATATTTTATCATGATTGATTCAGTTTTACTGAAGGAAAAGACCTAAAACCCTTTTCATGTAGCTTAATCATCGCATTTTATCAAGTAACTATGAAATATGCTTTTTCTCACACAGTTTTCTTTTATAATGATTAAGGGCTTTTCCAGCCCACAATATTCTATTTCAGTTTACATAAAAATATTTTTTAATAATTTACATAAAATTAAGGTTTCTTCCCGCCCACAGTTTTATATTATAATTTACATAATGATAAAATTCAGTGCTCTTTCCCGCCACAGTTTTCTTTTATAATTTACGTAAAATTCAGAACTCTTTCCGCCAATACGTTTGCTTTTTTGAAACTAGTTTTAACTTGCACAACTAAGCTAATTAAAATTAATCTTTTGAAATTTTATTTTGCCATGAATACCTAAGGTCATACTTTGTCAATTTTGTAGCAAACTTTTGGCAAACAGGTTTTAACTTTTAAGTCCATCTTAGAGCTAATTTAATTATAGTTTGTTGTTTGTTCTGTATATTTCCCCCTATATTCCTATTTTCCCTTTCATTTTGTTTTATTGCTCTCTTTATTATGGTTAATTTCCGCTTTTTTAATTTTCCATTTTCATTTTACTTCTTTCTTGTTTTCTTAAAGGGACTGTAAGCGTAATTTCAAGTGACCCTCCATGCAAAGATGGCAATGCCCGATTCACAACGGTACCCTCAAAACCTTCGACTGTTGTCAGATTTATTATAATTAATCTACAAAATCACGTTTAATGGTTGAACACTATGTTTGCAAGCTGTTTTAAAATATTCGGTTGTGTCAAATTATTCAAGTAGTGCATAAGCTGTGTTGAGGTCAAACTGTAGAGAGCGTTTACCGCATTTTAGCGGGATTAAAGTGGTTTTTAAGGAATGCACAGTCAAAGGTTTAAGGGTACCGTTGTAAATCGCGTATTTTCATCCTTGCAATGAGTGTCATTTACGCTTACAGTCCCTTTAAGAAATGAAGGTGAAGTAAAGAATAGGGGGATAGGGGCTCTACACATTCTATTGTGATATATATTGGCAGCCTAAAACTAGTTTTTCGTAGAACAAATACCATTTTGAGAAAAGATCCAGCTCTCCCTCCTTCCGTGTATTTTAAAATTGGGATTTTGGGTTGGGACATTTGTACATTTCATAGATAAACAATTTTATAGAGGACAAATATCATTTTTATTGGCCTATTAATAAATTAATAAAGATAGTAATAAAGCTGTTTTTGGTTTATGCTGTCAAACGTTATTTAGATGTATTCACACACAAAGGTCATCCCCAAGGGTATCTATGAGTTTCCTCACTAAAATTCAGCCCATTTGATTTAGCCGTTTGGCCAGCCATAGCAAACACATAAATGAACCTAAGAGCTTTATTATACAATTGAACTCCTGTAGTGTGGTTTATACTAACTATTTCTTTAACACATATTACCAATCATATTACCCTTTCTTTAGATAGTCAGTTCACCTTAAGCTTCGCCTCTATTTTATTTATATTTTCACCCCCTCCAAAAAAACATTACGTCTCAAACTCAAATTTTCTAAACCCTATATCTTTGCAACCTGATGGTATAAACCTTTGATATTTTAAACCTATTTGATGTACCAGAATTTATAAGTGTGATTTATCAAAAAATTACGACATCGGGATGCAAAGATATAGGGATTAAAAAAATAGAATTTGTTTTTAATGGAAGAGGTAAAAAATTTGTTTGTGTCATAAAAATTCTATTTTCAAGCTCTAAAAATGCAGCTTTAAATTTCTTATTTCACTGAATTCTAATTTTGTCAATTATTGAATTAAATATCTAACCTCCCCCCACCCCTATTACAGTGATATTATAGTCTAAAATAGTAAGATGGCTTTATAACTATACTTAAGTGTATTTTATGTTGTTACAAAGCAAATAGTTTTACTACATACTTATTAAACACTAATTAAGTGAATTGGGTCTTTTTACACTCAACAATTTCTGTGTCCTATGCTCATAGAAATATGTACAGTCAAAACTTAAAACTAAAAGTCGTCTTCCCATTTCAGAGTTTTTTGGCTTATAGTACTGTACCCAATTAAGTTGTCAATTATACTGAATGTATCTATATAGGTCTTTATCGGACAATTTCTTACTTAATCTATTTAGATGTAGCGGTTGGATTGGCCAGGACATTGTTTTTCAGTTTATCCTACAATCTTCAACCAAACCTAGTTTGTAGAATTAACACAGAAACATGGTCTATTTATTATTTAAGCAATTCTTCAATTTAATTCCTATAAAATCCACCAACTCATAAAAAGAATCTAAAGCTCTGCATCCACTAAAATAAGAAAGCTTATTCAAACCTTATCAAACTAAGCAAAAAAATTCTTCTAAATTTTATGACTGCTACAAATTAATGTTTTATGCATTCCACCAGTAAAAAAAGTCAGAATATTTTACAGTAAGAACCAAATAGCTATTCTTATCTTATATTATATGCAATTATATAACTCCCAAAATATTGTTTTATGACAATAAATCTTAAAACCTAGGATAAAACGAAATTCGGCTTAATTTAAAGTTTTGGTTGGAGCCTGGAAAACTAAAAACCTTTATTTTGAAAATATTTAGCTGTTTCCTCCGCTCCTAAATATATCTTGTTCAGCCTGTACTTCTAGTAATTAGTAATGACAACACTGCTTAGCAATTTATGTACTGCGTACATTGAGAACATTGTCAACGCCATTTTTTGAGATCTGCAAGACAGCTTTCCAGAGATATATTACAGATTTTAAATTGTTTAGTGGCGTTACAACATGTTGCGGTGTTGCGCATTTTTAATTATATTCATTATTCAGCTATCTTCATAAATATTTATTAGATTTTAAGGGTTTGTGTAATAAAATAATAATGAAAGTCGTAAATTTCTCTGCAGAATTATAATGTTAAAAAATATTAAATCTATTTATCTTAAATGTATATGTATGTCAATGTATGTTTACCCCTTTCTTCAATAAAATATTTTTTTTTTCTAAAATTATTTCAATTTAGAAAAAATAAAAATCTTTGTTTTACTTGTATCATAGAAAACAATAACTTTTACGCTCAAGTTTCTTAAACAAAAATAATTGGACTCAAAAAAGTAACAACATTTTTTTAATAAATTTTCTACAAACTTTGTGTAATGTGTTGAATCTCTGGCTATAAGGTGTTGTACAGCGAAGAAAAACTTTTCCAGAAAGAGGAATTTCAGAGTATATCACAACTCACAATTTCACATTTCGTTCGTTGAACGTTTATGAACAACCCATTTTCTTTGTTTTTTGTTTCAATCGTTCAAAAAAAATATTTCGTTTATCGTTCATTTTCCATCTTTTTCGTTTGTTTAACGATTGTTCAGTAAAATTTTTTATTCAGTAAAATCGTTCGTTCAATAAAATTGTTCGTTCAATAAAATTGTTCGTTCAATAAAATTGTTCGTTCAGTAAAAAAACTATTGTTTAAAAAAATTATGTTTCACAAAATCATTTGCTCAGTAAAAATAATACATTTTTTATCAAATCCGAACTAAAATGGATAGCCCAAACATATTTCAATCATGCGCTGAACTATCTGGGTATTTTTTTTTCAAAAAAACCGGGAAAATTTTTTTTTATTGTCTTTTGTGAAGAAAAGTATTTTCTAGATACTAACATGTAAAGTTGCATTATACGTCAATTTGAAATTTTTTTCATTAGGGGCGTACTGTGTACCCCTAGACATGCACAATAAACATTATAAGTTGTAAAAAGTGGGATAAAAATAAAAAAACAAATGAGCTGGTCACTTGGTATAAAATTGTTTTTATTTTGAAATATTTGGTTTAACATTCTGTCAAGTGTAAAACAATATGTAAAGCAAAAAGAGAATATAAAAGTTTCTTTTTCAAGATCACACAAGTTTTAAGAACTTTGAAAAGGGGAGGGGGGAGAGAAAGGGGGATACACATATGTTTCGGAAGTAATTCTAAAGTTTACACCACTACAGTATTCAAGAAAAGAGAGAGGGGGGGGGGAAGGGGATATTAATATGTTTTGGAAGTAATTCTAAAGTTTACACAACAACAGTATTCAAGAAAAGGGAACAGAAAAAGTAGAGACTTTTATTTAAAGACGAATACACGAAATAAAAAAAGTTGCGATTTTAAATCCAGTGAATTTTTTTATATTTCATTTTCTTTGGATATTAATTTTAGTATTCCTTCCCCTTCATGTCCTTTAACATTCTTAAAGTTTTGTCAAGCTTGAAACTTTTCCAGAAAAGTTTAAAACAATCTTGAAAGAATCATGATACATAGATTTTAGAGTTCAGTGGCCATTTTTTGGAAAACATGATGGAAACTTCAGGATCTGAAAATAATTTAACTTAAAATATCATTATTTTTTTTTAGCTAAGAGAACCATGTCATTATAATCTTCAAAGTTCAAATTTAGATTTTCAAAAAAACCAGATCATTTTTGGTTTCAAATTTAAAAATTCAAAACTTTTTCTGTAAAGGGTAGGTCTGGACACATTCAGCCTTTCCTTAACGGTTAGTTAAAATAGCTAAACCAATTTTCAGGTAGCCGTTCACTTTTATCTGAATGACACCATCAATGAACTGAACGATGGTATTTTCTGTTCTTTCTTAAAGTTACCTTTCGTTTATTTTTTATTCATAATATCGTTAAACGTGCATTTATGAAAAAATAAATAGAAAAGTAGAAGACAATATTCAAAACCATCAAAACATGGAAAAAACATGGACAATTTTTGTAATTTCTGTTAGTTTAGCAATTTTAAGCAGAAAAATTAAAGAAAGTAGATCTTTTATATTTTCCGTTAATTTTATTTTTTATGAACGGTTATTTTTGTTTGATAATGATTTCAAAATTAACGGATCAGTTTGCAATTCATTTGCCCTGCCCTAGTAATACGCCAGCAATATTCTTGATAGGACTTTAAGTCCATATGTTTGCTTGACTGATCTAATATTAAAATGAATAAACTTAAATTAACCAAATCAGATTTAGAAGTTAGGTTTTCACTTAGATTTAATGAAATCATTTAAACATAGATTAAACAAAGTTAAGCAAATTCTCTTTGGCTTCAAGTTGATCTCTGTAGCACCTCTTCATTGATTCTGACTTAAAAACATGTTAACTAAATCTCTCTTTTGAACGGGACCAAAATGTTTTTGGTATATCTTCCTTGTTATTTGTTCCGGTGAATCTTCCTTAATATTTATTTATTTTATTTATTGGGGGGTTCCTTGACGAGACAAATAAAAACCTTTAATGAAAAATATTGAATTTCTTATTGGCTCGTAAAATATGATTTACATTGATCACAAGAAAATAGAAAATTCTTTAGAGTTTTTGTTTACAAAAAGAGGTGTGAACTGCAGTTTCTTGTTGTTATGCAAAACAAGGTTTTTACTCCTTAAAAACAGTTGGATTGCAGGACTTGGCAGAATTATTTTGCCTTCAGTTCACTTTTTAACTATGAAGGAAAGCTTTAGCTCAAAATGCAACTTTTACACAATTTTTATTTTCTAAAACAGTCAAAAAATTTCTTATTACATAATTTCAAATTTAAGTAAAAAACCTATAATTTAATAAACGTGTACTATATCATTATTTGTATCAAACATAATTCAAAATAAAAAATTATGTGTTGCATGATATTCTGTGAAATATGTTACAAAATTAACAAAAAAATAATCAGAAAATTACCCTGAGCAACGCTGGGTTCTCAAGCTAGTTAAAGAAACCATATACTGTGGCTATCAAGTTCAGAGTCCGAATTTGATGCATATGAACCGTGTCTCAAATTCGCCAAAAACCGGTTTCAATTGAGCGCCGGCTTCAATCTTGAAACATTGAATACAATTTTAAGTGGAACCAACAATATTTGAGCCACGTCTTAAATTTAAGCCGCGGCTCAAATTCTTTAAACTCAGCCTCTGCAGGTATTGCAGATTGCAGAATTAAAATCTAAAACTAAAAATTTTTACCTTTTAAGGTAAGATATGTTTTAAAAAAATAATATTTATTTTCAATATCTTATCTTATTTTTTTTCAGGTGTAATTATAATCACAATTTAGATTCATTTGACATTTGGTTAAGAAAGGTTTTGCTGTTAATTTCCAAATGTTTTATTGTTTTATAAATTTCAACAGATTCAGAAAGGTTCCGTAAAGCATTTAAGAAACTAAATTAGCCTGAAAAAAACTAAAAGCCCTGCTCATATCTCAACTATTTGTGACACTCTTTCGCTGCAGTAAATTTGAATTCGAACAGGACCTGCCCAGTTTGTACCGTCCTGCCAGATAACAGCGTATACTGACCCGATCCTATGGTACAGTACGTCGCCTTAACCAGACTAAAATACGACAGGGGTCAATTTTCTTGGCATAGTCCCGTGCAAAGTCTAATTATGACAACTCCCATGGCGCGTTCAGACTTTTTACAGTACCCGGCCTAATCCTAGGCTTATTTGACCGACCCAACTGGCTTAGTCCACCGTGGTTAGATCTTATGTCAGAATTCAAAATTTTATCATATGTTAAACAGAACTACAAAGCATGAAATGATAATAATAATTATTATGGATCTGCCTAACCCGAGAAAGTTGTTTTAATTTGGCTTGTAATAAGTTAATTATGATAAAAACAATAATTGGATGATCTTGAGGTTAAAATATTAATGTAGATAAACATGTATCAATTTTCTTTATAGGAATAATTTAATCGGAAATGCAAAATAATCTGAAGCAATGTTAAGGGCAGAGGTTTATTAAAATGAAATGTTTTAGAAAACAATGAACCTATATGTGTTGGGAATTTTTTTGTAAACAATGGGAAAGCTGTAAATAAATAATTGTCATAAATTTAACTACAGCCTAAACTGAAATGTTTCACATTTACGCTTACAAAAAAAAACTAGAAACAAAGGATTTGAGTTTTTTTTAAAAAAACTCTGATTTTCTTATCCCTTTATCTTTGCATCTCAATGTCGTAGACATTAAATATTTCAAACTACGGCTTTTGTTAGATTAAAAAATTTAAGTTTGAAATATTTAAGGTTCACACCATCAGGTTGCAAAGATAAATGTACTAGAAAATTTGAGTTTGTGGCAAAGACTCAATTCCATTGCGGGATAGTAAAAAAGAATAAAAATCTAGAAAGTAAAATGTCCAGAAAACCATTTTCCTAGTAGAATGACCCGGCCCTCCCTGTCCATAAAATGACCTCCTGTATACACTATGTTGGTGTTATGATCTCCATTATATATAAAAATAAAATATTATCCTTTCATAGTCAATATTTTCCCCTNCTTAATTGTAGATTTTTTTACACATGCTTAATTGTAGATTTTTTTACACATGCTTAATTGTAGATTTTTTTACACATGCTTAATTCTAGATTTTTTTACATATGTTTGATTGTAGATTTTTTTACACATGTTTAATTGTAAATTTTTTTTACACATACTTAATTGTAGATTGTAGATTTTTTTACACATGCTTAATTGTAGATTTTGTAGATGTTTTAGGAAATTTGTTTTGCAGAATTAAAAATAAAATGTGATAGTCAAGAGATTAGATAAAAACAATCTCTAAGTGAAAGTATGCTGATGATAGAAGTTTAGGGAAACCTTGGTGCTAAGGATATGTCTGAGACCAAAGCTAGGAATAATAGTTTTATAAACTGTATTTGTCTGACAAACATGAAAAATGAAAATATAGTTTTTTATTTGTTCACATAACATTTTTTTTGCCACATTACCGGTATGTCTTTTTGACCTTGTAGTTCCACAGAATTTTATTTTACGCACAAGTATAGGAAAAATAGTTATATGAGAATTAACTAAACATAGTTATGATTGAACAAATATAAAATTTTTATCTGACGTGAAATATTCAGTTTGACGTAGTAAATGCTTTTTAAATCCCTAGATATAAGTATTTAGAAAAAGTTATGAAGAGTATTTACACACACCATTAACTCCTTTTTAAATTCTTTTGTCTTTGCAACCTTATGGTGTTATTTAAAAATTTGGACCGGGTTAAGTTTGTTAAAAAAAGCTTTTTTAAATTTTTAATTTTTAATTCAGATTATAGTAAAGATATTTATAAAAAATCAGAGGTTTTTAAGAAAAATAAATATATTTATGTTTTAATTTTTTCCTCTGATATCAGGGACAAGAAATTGAAAAGTCCAGTTTTATTTTTACAAAAACTAGCCAAGTAATTAGATTGAGAAATACCAGGGGAGATAAACTTTTTATATTTATTCTCCTTGTTCAGTTGTAAAATTAATTAAAACTTTTTAGCAATTTTAATTTTGAAAATAATTCTACAGTGTCTTTAATATCTTCTAAAAGAATGTGTAAAATTTTTCTAAATTATAGGATTTGTTTGGTTTTCTCAGTTTTGCTGAAAACTTGTTAAAACTTTATTTTGTTACACAATCTTTGTTTACAAAAAAGGTATGATTGCAAATTTTGAGATTGTTATGTTTCTTCAAAAATCTTTGGCTAGCTATAAATTAAAATTGAAGACCAATTATTTTTTTTTCTCAACAGCTTAAAATATATTTACATCGTCCAGGTTGAAATAAAAATCTGACATCCTGGAATGTTCATATTCTATAATGGTAACAGAGCCGTTCCAATACCTGATTCTAAAATAATGAATAGTCCTATTACATGGCTCTAACAGTCCAGCTTCATTTAGACCATGTTTTGGCTGTCTCTTATTCAAAATTGATTTCTTATCACCAACCAACTGCACTGTGAGGATTGCGAATATGATTAATAACATGGTGAGGAAAAAATATAAAAGAAGTTACACTATCAATAATTCAACATGATTGAGAGTATTGTATTTGTAATCTGTATATATTCAATATGTTCTTAGTTTATTAGATTACTATACACCAAGTGAAAATCATTAACATATAAATCTTTCATGATGCAGTGTGATAATGATGTTAGTTGCAATGGAAATTATATGCATTTTAAGGCACTTCCTTACTTGTTATGCAACATATTTAAATTACATTATATCTTTTATTATGTTGTTTAGCTTTGATATATTTATAAAAGACGACATTACTGTTTGTCTGTCCAACCATACAAAGCAGGTAGGTTTCAATTTGAACTCCACACCTATCCCAGGTGTGGGGATGTTTTTCCAAGATGAATTCATCAATATAAAAGGTAATAGTTTGTAAACCTTAAATAACCTTTAGATTGTATGCATAAGTGTATGCATATTTATCAAGTTACATATCTTAACTATTTTGTATATTTCAGTTATGTGACTTAGACGAGTGTATCGTGTATGAGAAAGATTGAAAATAAACATCTAAAGTTAAACTTGATCATTATATTCAAAAGTCTACCCATTGACAAAACTTGTTGTCTGGGTTTTATTGAAAGGAAACCTGAAACTGATTCCTCTCAATACATATGTGTTAGATCAATTTTGCAATTCTACTAGTGTTTTGTCTGAGGAAAAGTTAGTTAAACTTTAGCTAGTTAGACGTAAAAGACTTCTAAAGAATTTTCCAAAATATTGTAAAGCGAATTTCTTAGATTGGCCAATTTGTTTATGTGTTCCGGATACCTTATTTAAGTCTTGTTGTGAATACTACAGATAAGTATTAAACTACTGATATTAATGCTTGTTGCCTGAAATGTGGTTAGATTATTCAGGCAGGTTTCCCACATAAATATAGTTATATTCTTTATTTATCCATGAACTTATAATATTCAATATACAGGGTGTCCCAATAAACATGATACTTAAGAGACTTTGATTGGGGTTTCCATTCCAACGCAATTGGATTTTACTTGCGCGCCATTGCGAGTCCTGTAAATTCCGCGCACTTCTGCACATTTCGTGCGATTCGAGAAAAGTTGTGCGCAAGTCCGCGTAGCTGAATTCCGATTGGAGACCCTATTTCATATATAATGTATGGTTCAATCGTATGCTTACTGGGATACAGGCAGAAACTACTTTACTTAAAGGACAAGGTTATTGTGATTTTAAAATATATTTTTAATTTTGAATTATTCTTTACTTTTTATCCTCTCCGAATTAAACTTTTTCTAATTAACTTCCTGAAACTTGATCATAAAACCATATTTGATGAATTGCAGTGAAAGAATGTCAAAAAAAAACAATGAAAAAACAAATGAAACATTATTTGGCTAACTGAATTATAGGTTTTTATAATGTTTTCGTATAAGTAACTTGTGTTTGTAACTCGAAGGCTCACAACCTCTATTTTCTTTTTCCGTATTTCCCAATCAACGTCCCTTAAGAATTTGAAGTAAAAGAATTTTTTTAACATCTTCTAATCAAAGTTTGGTATGAGAAATAAACTTTAATTAACTTCTTAATCCCATGTTTTACCTTCGCCTCGGAATATCTTGAAATGTTTAGAATTTTGCCATCAACATTTTTGAGAAATCTTGGGAACCATAGTTGCGTTCAACTGAACTTTTTAAAAATATAGTGTGAACCCAACCCAAGGATTCACAACTTGTACTTTACAGATTATTGTTCCCAAACGAGAATAAAGCCTAACAATCTAACCCCAAGCCAAGTGCCCAAGTTTATTGAACTCATAGTATGTTTGCGGCCTGATTACGCAACAGGCTAGACCCTATTCGCCACAGGTGAATGTGGTGTTATTTAGATGAATTTTAGTTGATCCAACACTTACCGTTTGGTTTTTTACTTTTTCAAGTTTATAATAGGGAAAAAAATAAGAAATGATTATTAAATTATATTTTTGCAATTAATAATCAAAGATTTTTTGCTGATTCCGCTTTCCAGAGTACATACTTGATGTCGTCTTCCATCAGCTCTGTTGTAAAGATCAAGTTTTATTTTAAATATTTTTAACAAAAAAAAGTTTTTTTTGTGTCTTTAAATGATTTTTTGCAGGTGCAATTAAATAATTAAGAGGGGGGGGGGTTACATTCCTACATTCCCTTTAAAACTAATTAGTTAAATAGTGCCTGTTAGAGTAGAAATCCCATAAAAAATGAAATAAAGTTAAAATCCGTGGAGAATTAAACATTTTCAAAGAACTGGAACTTTTTACTTTGACAAAACACACTGAACATTTCAAGTTTGATTTTACAAACTTAAGAAAGGAAATGAGTTTTTGTCACAAACTCAAAATGTCTAATCCCTATATCTTTACAATCTGATTATGTAAACCTTTGATATTTCAAACTTAAATTATTTGGTCTAACAGAATTCATAGTTTGAAATATCAAAGGACTTCGACATTGGGTAGAAAAGATATAGAGATTAGAAAAGTAGAGTTTGTGACAACAACTCAGTTCCTTTAGGTCTGAATATGCTTCAATGGAGAAATAAAACAAAATAGGCTTAAATATCTTGAATTTCAAAATGGTTGCCTTAAAACGTGGATTTTTCCTTGTTGAGTGAGAGTTTTGGTTTGGTTGAGTTTGAGCGTGTAAGGAGTATAACCAGACACTCTGAAACCTAAAATATTGGAACAGTTCTAAATTAAAAATCTTATTTCAATAATTTGTTTCTATTTTCCAAAAATCAAGCAAGATTATTTCATCTTATTTTTTTAAGAAAAGAACATTTTGTAAGTCAATGTTTATTAAAATTTTATTTCTTGTGTTAACGGTATTTTGCTTTTAAGTAGTGATGTGCACATTTTACTTTTTTGTCTGGTTTGTTGATTACCCATTTCTATTGTTTTTTAATTTTAATTGATCAGTGGCCGAAATTAAAGAGTTTGAGCGGCGGTTTAAATTTAAGCCGCGGCTTAAATATGGTTGGTTCCACTTAAAATGTATCAAATGTTTCAAGATTTAAGTCGGCGCTTAATTTAAACCGGGTTTTGGCAGATTTAAACCGCGGCTCAATTTCTTAAAATTCCATCTCAGTACAGTTAACAATTTGGTTGTTCATTATGTTGTTGTTATTTTCCGATTTGTTCCTTAGGGACTGTAAGTGTAATTTTATATAACCCTCTATGCAAAGATGGTAAGGCACAATTCACAACGGTGCCCTCGAAACCTTCATATGATCAATGATGAGGAAGATATTGTAGTTTTTCTAGGTTTAAAAGTGCTTCATTCTGTGTGTTATATCCAGTGCGAATCACTTTTGTAGAGAAACTACAATTGAAAATAGTCAGCTTTCAAAGTTATAAACATTGACATCTTATTCATACTTAAGCAGACAAAGGTTTTATAAAGGTGTATAAAGGGTCACTTGAAATTACCCTTAAAATCCCTTTAATGAAAACTATGCCCATCAATATTCTCAAGGGTTTTTACCTTCTAACATTTGTGGGAATTCATCACAATCATCGCTCATTCCAGTCTTAAATAATTTAATCATCTTTTTGAAATATCTATAGTTATAATCTGTTTGTCTTTTTGAATGTGCGATCACAACTCAGGAACTCCTTGACTCAAATTTAGATTGGGGAATTCTGTAGAACCTCGGGATTGTAGATTTTAAAAATTTTAAACTTTCTATATTGTTCCAAAACTACTTTTATAATATGTACTTCCAATTCAAATCATGGTAATTTATATTTCTTGCATCATAAAAAATTTAAAAGCATTTATAGAAAAATAGAAAAATTAAAAAGCATTTATAGAAAAATATCAATTTGCAGTATTCTCCATTTTTATGGAAGGAGGAAAATTTTAAATTGAGCTAAGTTTAATTGATTTCTACTTGAGTCTTTTTACCTTGCTTGTGTAAACTGAGTCCCAGCGTATAAAAATATAAAGGAATATTGTAGGTTTTGGTTTCTTCCACAAATAACTTGTTATCACCTTAAAGGGACTGTCATCGTAATTTTAAGTGACCCTCGCCCTTAAGAGGACCATGACCGATTCACAAAAGTACCCTTGAAACCTTAATCAGATCAATAATGTTGTAAATTGTTTTTATAAATGTAAAAGTATTTAATTCTGATAAATTATAAATTGTTTCTGAAGCAGAAAATGAACAAGTCACTTTTAAACAGAAAACACAAATGCAAATACTTAGCTTTAAAAAACAAAAACTTGGATATCTAATTCATACATGATCAGACAAAGCTTTCAAGGGTACTGTTGTAAATCAGACATGTCATTTTATAAGTTTATAGGGTCACCTAAAATTATGTTTAATTTTAATTTGAATATTAGATTATATGTTAAATACAGTGATAACCGCTGTAAAGTGAAATTATCGTCGTCTCTGTTCAATCTTGAAATGGTAATTTGTAAATAATAAAAATCTACAAATTAATGTTCAAAAATGTTTCAGAAGTTTTAAAATCCTTTTCAATGTTCCTAATTAAAAGACTATAAGGAGACGACAATCGTTTTACTCAAGGCACATATATTCAGACTACCATTAAAAGTTGCATCAATTTTCAAGACTCGGAAGTGTCGCATTTTACTTTTTTGCATATTTTAGAACTAAAAAGCAATTATTTTTAGCTTCAGTAATCTATATATAAATTTGGCTTGTCTGTCTGTTTGGGTGTTTGTTTGTTTGTATCCAATAAACGTCAAAACGGCTGAACCGATCGGGCCCAAATTTTTTGTGGGACATCTAGGGACCACCCCAGGGAAGGTTTATGAATGATCAAAATTTCAAATATTTGTCTCCATCAAAATTCGATCTTCATTAAATTTTTGAAAATTTTGAAAATCCACGAAATTTTTTGTGAAAATCCGCGAATTATTTTTGTTTTGTTTTACGATGTACACAAAGAGAACATGTTCACAATTAATTTAGAAGATGGGCGCGAAGCGCCCTCTAAGGCTAGTTGGTAATATTCTTTTAAATTGTTGCGTGAGAGCATGTAACCTGTTAGAGGAAAACCTACCTTACAGTTCAGACCTGTAGCAAATGACAAATATTTTCCCATTTAAGAAGATCAACACAAATGTAAACTTATTTTCGGAAATCACTGAAATACCTTTTTGATCGAAAAAATATTTATTTCCTTGTGTATTGATGTTTAGAATCAACGGTTGGTTTCCAATGTTCAGATATTTGACAAGATACTCTAGAGACACCTGGTGGACATCCTGAACAACACATTAGGTAATAAACCACTGGTAGACCGTAGAGACACCTGGTGGACATCTTGAACAACACATTAGGTAATAAACCACTGGTAGACCGTAGAGACACCTGGTGGAGATTCTGAACAATTGATTAGGTAATGAACCACTGGTTGACCCTAAAGACACTTGGTGGACATCCTGAACAATATGATTAGGTAATGAACCACTGGTTGACCCTAAAGACACTTGGTGGACATCCTGAACAATTGATTAGGTAATGAACCACTGGTTGACCCTAAAGACACTTGGTGGACATCCTGAACAATATAAGTAGGTACTAAACCACTGGTAGACCATACACCTTGTGGACATCCTGAACAATATAATTAGGTATTAAACCACCGATAGACCCTAGAGACACCTGGTGGACATCCTGAACAACACATTAGGTAATAAACTACTGGTAGACCGTAGAGACACCTGGTGGACATCCTGAACAATTGATTAGGCAATGAACCACTGGTTGACCCTAAAGACACTTGGTGGACATCCTGAACAATATAAGTAGGTACTAAACCACTGGTAGACCCTAGATACACCTTGCGGACATCCTGAACAATATAATTAGGTATTAAACCACCGATAGACCCTAGAGACACCTGGTGGACATCCTGAACAATATAATTAGGTACTAAACCACTGGTAGACCGTAGAGACACCTGTAAGACATACTGAACAACATAATTAGGTAATTAACCCCTTGTAAACCCTGGCGACACCTGGTGGACATACTGTACAATATAATAAGGTATTAAACCATTAATTATGTATTTAGAAAAAATCTAAACAAATTTAAACAGCCTCAGATTGATAATTTTAGATTAAAAATAATATCAGAAAAAAAGGACAAAATCACTATATCAACAATTGCAATAAAATTATGAAGATTAATTTACCTTATTCTCAAGTGAGCCAAAAACTTCACCATCACTAAAAACAAATAAAAAAAGAATTAGTTTATCTAAGCATTAACAGGTATTAAAATGTATTCTTAAAAAGTTTGCTTTACATTACAAAATAAACAAAAACAAGTAAACCTTCATCACTTTTTAAAACAACTTTTTTATTCATAGATTTATCTTTTTTTTAAATATTTTTTTAAAAATGGGACAATTTTTTTCTTAAAAGTTTGTAAACGCACACTAATATAAAAAAAATCAGATAACATCATCGTTATTGTATTTCCTTGATCATACTATACACATTTGCCAATATTTTTATCATTTGCCTGGATCATTATTTATCTTTTATTTAAATTATTTATTTATTATTTATATTTATTTATAATTTTTTATATTGATATATTTGGCTTGTCTGTTTGTTTGTNTTTATCAGAGCATTCACTACCTTTATCAGAGTATACACTCCCTTTATCAGAGTATACACTACCTTTATCAGAGTATACACTCTTTTTATCAGAGCATACACTCCCTTTATCAGAGTATATACTCCCTTTATCAGAGCATACACTACCTTTATCAGAGTATACACTCTTTTTATCAGAGTATACATTCCCTTTATCAGAGCATACACTCCCTTTATCAGAGCATACACTACCTTTATCAGAGTATACACTACCTTTATCAGAGCATACACTACCTTTATCAGAGTATACACTCTTTTTATCAGAGCATACACTCCCTTTATCAGAGTATACACTCCCTTTATCAGAGCATACACTCCCTTTATCAGAGCATACACTACCTTTATCAGAGTATACACTACCTTTATCAGAGTATACACTCTTTTTATCAGGGCATACACTCCCTTTATCAGAGCATACACTCCCTTTATCAGAGCATTCACTCCCTTTATCAGAGTATACACTCCCTTTATCAGAGTATACACTACCTTTATCAGAGTATACACTCTTTTTATCAGAGCATACACTCCCTTTATCAGAGCATACACTCACTTTATCAGAGTACACACTCCCTTTATCAGAGTATACATCTTTTTATCAGAGCATACACTCCCTTTATCAGAGTATATACTCCCTTTATCAGAGCATACACTACCTTTATCAGAGTATACACTCTTTTTATCAGGGCATACACTCATTTTATCAGAGTATGCACTCCCTTTATCAGAGTATACACTCCCTTTATCAGAGCATACACTCCCTTTATCAGAGCATACACTCACTTTATCAGAGTATACACTCCTTTTATCAGAGTATACATTCCCTTTATCAGAGCATACACTCCCTTTATCAGAGTATACACTCCTTTTATCAGAGCATACACTACCTTTATCAGAGCATACACTCCCTTTATCAGAGTATACACTCCCTTTAACAGAGCATACACTCACTTTATCAGAGTACACACTCCCTTTATCAGAGTATACATTGCCTTTATCAGAGCATACACTCCCTTTATCAGAGCATACACTACCTGTATCAGAGCATACACTCCCTTTATCAGAGCATACACTCCATTTATGATCTTTTACTTTAACGCACCATTTCTATTATTTGCGCAAACAGTCCCTTTTTGTTGACAATGCACACCAATATCTATCCCTTGAGTTTTGATTAAAAATGTCAAGAGCACACAATACATTATCATTTTCACCATACAGTCAGTTACATTCAAACATAGATATTACATCATCATGCTTGGAGTTGCACTATCGGAGATCCCCGCAGCAATCTCATCGGAAACCCATAGATTTTCCTTGGATACCACAAGCTTTTCATCGGAGACCCAAGCTTTTCATAAGAGAATTCAAAATTTTCTTTGGAGACCCCCAGAACTTCATTAAAGACCCAAAACTGTTCATCAGAGACCCCTAGATTTTCATTGCAGCCTCAAGGTTTGTCATTGCCCATTGGAGACACCATACTCTCTGATCAAATTTCGGAGTCTCCAATGAAAATCGTGTGATCTCTGGCGTATGTCACGTGTGGGGTTTCTGAAAGGTGTCTCTAAAGAAAATCTAGGGGTCTCCAATGAGACGGCCTTGGGGGTCTCTAATGAAAAGAAAAAAAATTTCTGTTTTTATACTTGAAGTTCTACCTTATGTCCTGCAGCTGCAGCAAGTATACTTGCTTCTCCTGCACCTATATCTAAACAGTGTAGAATACAGGGTTTTCCAAGTTACATGGGAATTGAGTGAATTGCCGAAGTTCATTCGAGACCGTGGTCGGCCATTTTCTCATTCGACACGTGGTCGGCCATTTTCTCATTTGAGAAGTGGTCGGCCATTTTCGCATTTGAGACGTGGTCGGCCATTTTCTCATTTGAGACGTGGTCGGCCATTTTCTCATTTGAGACGTGGTCGGCCATTTTCTCATTTGAGACGTGGTCGGCCATTTTCTCATTTGAGACGTGGTCGGCCATTTTCTCATTTGAGACGTGGTCGGCCATTTTCTCATTTGAGACGTGGTCGGCCATTTTCTCATTTGAGACGTGGTCGGCCATTTTCTCATTTGAGACGTGGTCGGCCATTTCCTCATTCGAGACGTGGTCGGCCATTTTCGCATTATAAAAGTTGACGGAAACTTCAATCAAATTTAAATTGTCTGAAAGTCCAATATTTCTGTAACAGTTAAGGTTGTTGAAGATTTATAAATCGTTTAAGCTTTTTGTATAAAACTAGCAATCTAAAAATAGCAGAATGAAAGTATAAAGTGAAAGTGAAATTGGAATGGATGAAAGGGTTAATCCCTTCTACTCTTACATTTTTAGAATAGAACACTTTAAACGAAAGAGACTTATCAATCTGGCAATTAATCTATTACTTGTATAAAAATATGTGTAGAGTTCCTCGTAAAAAACGATGCGCTGCTAGATAGAAGACGACTTTTTATACATTCCCTATCATGGATGTTATTCTGATTCTACCGGGAAAACATTTAACAATAGAGAGACTTATCAATCTAATTACACTACCACCAATCTATCAATATGCCAATCAAGCGAGAATATTTTCTCTTATCTAAAGGGACTATCTACAAAAGGAATTGAGTCTTTGCCACAAACTCTGATTTTCCAATCCCTATATTTTTGCAACCCATATGTCTTCAAACTAGTACTGTTAGATCAAATAATCTAAGGTTTACTCCATGAGGTTCCAAAGATATAGAGATTTAAAAATGTTAGTTTTTGACGAAAACTGAATTCCTTTCAAGTAAACCTCAACCTGAACAAGCGTGACATGTCTGATTTACAATTGCACCCTGTGGCTCTTAAATGGATCAAAAATGGGGAAGATATCTACATTTTCCTGTCTGAAAATACCTTCCTCTTGTTCATACTGTATTAACCTGTAGTCAATTTTCTAAAGAATCACAACTGAACATTTTGAGATGTAAAAACAGGGATAACTCCATCATTTTTGATTGGAAAAATGTTCTCAGGGCACCACTGTGAATCGAATATGTAATTCTTTGAGTCCTTAAATGAACAGTCATTTGAAATCATGTTTATTTTATCGTAGGTTTAAAGAATTATCTGAACAAAAGACTTCCACAATCTACTAACATTTCCACCCATAGATCAATATATGCCAATCAAGGAAGAATATATTTTCTTTTCTTATTTTTCAGTCAACAAACTTACAGTTTGAACCAGAAAACTCTGGAATAGGAAGTTAACTTTTAGACTCAAGTTATGACTCAAGTTATAATGAATTTTGAACATAAGACACAGCAATTGTGTAGTGGAAATAAACCCATTTCACTTAATAAATGCACGGTAATTTCCTGGTATAAAAATTTTGGACCCCGATATGCCTCAAATTATGATTGGGGAACTCGGGAGAACCACGTTAATGTTTTTAGTTTGGTTTTAAGATTCTGAGTTAAGTGGGTCTACTCTATACTTTTAAAGGAAAAATTTTCTAAATTCGTAATTTACGATCAAGCGCAGGTAAATATTGGGAGTAACAGTGTAACGCTGGGTTCTCAAGCTAGTTACCTATAAGAACAGAATCTGGGTATTCCTCCAAGGTGTTTCCGATCCAGCCGGAAATACTATCATTCTCTTCCTGACCATCCTATTCAGACAATTATGAATAGTTATATACAGGGTGTCCCACGAAACATGAAAGTTTGTCAATAGTTTGGAATGTCTTTTTTCTTAGACTTTTTGCAGTTTATATTGTAAAAAAGTCTTGAAATCAATTAAAAAGTCATGGAAGAAGACATTTAAAAATATTTACCAACTGTCATGTTTCGTGGGACATTCTGTTTCACAAAACTAAAGTTTCTATAATTCTATATTGGACATACAGGGCTATTCGCAATGGATAATACTTTAATGACGACCTTAAAATCTTTTAATATGTATAATTTGGGAATACTGCCTTGAAAATAATCTTTAAATGGTTTATTTTACAATTTGCTTAAATTTTGAGACATGCGAAGCTGTGTGAAGCCATGGACATGTAAGGAATAAGATTCAAGATGGAAAAATATCCGTACATTTATCTTTTAAGTTTCATATTTTGTGGGGTAGCCATATAATTTATTATTCTATAGAATTAAAGAAAAAACTAAATATGATTTCTGAAATAAAAAATTGCAATCCATATGAACATTGCTAATCAATTGTAACCATATGAATATTGCTAATCAATTGAAATCCATATGAACATTGCTAATCAATTGTAAACCATATGAATATTGCTAATCAATTGCAATCCATATGAATATTGCTAATCAATTGCAATCCATGTGAATATTGCTAATCAATTGCAATCCATATGAATATTGCTAATCAATTGCAATCATGAAGAACTTTTCGTGATTTGTAAAGGGACTTTCTTCACATAAATCCAGACCATGCTATCAAAACTGCATCAACTTTCAAGACGGCACTAGAGCACTTGTTTCTGTCTTTAGTGTAAAAGGAGTAATTGGCAAAATCTTGATAGATTTTTGCGTAAATGCTTTCAACTTTTAGATCACATCACAGTGTCGTTTTAATTTCAATTCAGTTAACTAAAAAAGAGGAACATGTCTGTTTCACAATAAAGTACCCATTAAACCTTTTTATCAATTAAACTAAAACTATGGTTTATTATTCTGACGATTCCCTCCAATGGTTCCATGTGTTCCATGTGAAAATCACAATTTTATAGAGAACCCAAACTTAAAAGTAACTAATTTTCAAAAAAAAAACTATCTTATTGTTTCTTGATCACAAAAAGCTTGAAATCTTGAAATTACAATTTCCTCCCTTTTAAGTAGAAATTTAAACTTTTCTCTTTAATCAGAAACTTTTTCCTTTGAGTTTTACATATTTTAACTTTTCATTCTTAATCATTCAGTTCCTGATATATTTATTTTAACAATCAAACTTTTGTAGGATCTAGTGAAATAGTAGAAGGTTTTAATAATTTTCTCAACGTGGGACCTAGGCTGTCTAGTTACAGTCCGGAATCTAATGTCACTTTTGAAACGTATTTAAATAAGTGCATAATTGAAAATTTTGTTTTTTGCAAATATTACACCGGAAATTATTTTAGAAACAGTTAGTATAAGCTAAAACCCAAAAAACAGCTCAGTAGAAGACAATATTTCTACCAAACTACTGAAGGAGATTATTGATTGTATTGATTATCCTTTAGTACATTTATTTAATCTTTCTTTTATAACAGGATAGCGAGTATAAATGTTCAAAAATTATTCCCATCTTTAAAGCGGACGAAAAAGACAAGTTTAATAATTACAAACCTATAAGTATTCTTCCATTTTTGAGTAAGCTACTTAAAAAAATTGCTGCAATACAAATGTTCAGATATCTTAATAAGTTTAACATCTTTTACGAGCACCAATATGGATTTAGACCTAAACATAACACAAATCAACCACTTTTGCATTTAATGAATAAAATCTATGAAAACCTTAATAAATCTAAACCAGAATTTACACTTGGAATATTCCTAGACTTAAAGAAAGCTTTTGATTGTTGTGATTATCCATACCTTTAAAAAAACTAATGCGTTATGGTTTCAAAAATGTGGCAAACACCTGGTTTAAAAATTATCTTGTTAACAGAACTCAATATGTGTGCATAAACGGAGTTTCTGAATAGAATAGAACAAAATCATATAAATTAGAACGGGTTTTAAACAAAAATTTAGAAAGCTTTCTCACCCCCAACTAAAACAGCACTATATTTTGCTTAGGCATGAGTAAGCGAGACAAAGTCTTGCCTGTACGATTATAATGCCATTTTCCTTAGCTTGCCCTAGCGACCAACCAGGGCAAGAAGCTGGGTTGGGTAGAAAGCTTTCCGTCTGCAATGTTTCTTAAATTGTGGAATGCAATGCAATGCAAGAGTAAACAATGTTTATTTTGAGAATTAAATTATGAGAGGGTTAAATGCGAAAAACCTAATTGTATATCATGTGAGTAGGTTTCATATTAAAAAAAAACTAAAAAACTGAAACTTTATTAGCTTATTTGTGTTTGTGTATCCACCATCCTTAACTCCCTGTATTTTTATTTATCTCTTCATTAATGCCTCTGATCTCAACCTGCCACAGATCACCTGTCAATCTCCTACCTTCCAATCAACTCCTTACCTATCCTCAAAAAAAACATAATTTGATATGTGTAACCAATTTTATTCATTATCGTTAACTAACTTAGAGCCAACCACCCAAAACAACCTACCCTGGTTAGGCGGGTCCAGACTGCATAGTAAATTGTGATCGCTTATTTGTAACATCTCATGCTCTGTAGTTGAATAAAAGTATGAAATGAAATATGAATGAAAACACTGAAAAGTATACAATATATATGCATATGTACTACCAGAGATTAACTTGTCTAGGGTACTGGGGTCNGGGTACCTGTGTATTGCATGATGTAAATGTTTGTTTGTTTATATGCTTTCTTTTACAAAAATGAGGAACAGATATTGGCATATTCTCTGAAAAAATGAAAGTTCTCTAAATACTATTTTTGAAAAACTAGGCCAACTGTATATCTTTTGAAATTCTCAGATTTTCTATTGTCAATGAAGCATCTAATACTTTGCTTGTCTGTCTGTTTGTTTCCAATAAACGTCAAAACGGCTGAACTGATTGGGCAAAATTTTGTGTGGGACCTCACGTGACCCCAGGGAAGGTTTAATTAAGGATGATCAAAATTTCAGAAATTTGCCTCCAACAAAATTCTATTTTCATTAAATTTTGAAAATCCACGATTTTTAAAAATAAAATCCTCGAAAGTTTTTTGTTTGTTTTTATTTTACAATGTATACAAAGAGAACATGTTGACAATGGAAATAAAAGATGGGCGCGAAGCGCCCTAAAAGCCTAGTCTCTAAAATTTTGAATTAAACAAATTTACGAGGAAAACTCAATTTTATTAAAAACAATATGTAAAATTTATGGTATTGGTAAAAAGGAAATGGTTGAATTAGTTCAAATAAAATGCTACAGTTTAACCCAGAACTTGAAAGACATTGAAAGATTTTATCAAATGTCGTATTCTTAACCTTAAGAGCAAAAAAATTTTATGTGGTATTGGGGAGCAACTTTTTCCTGGTTCTCGTTCATAAGGATGATTGGAAACAAGTTTCAGCCAAGTCATATAACTCCGTCTTGGTGAGATATTGAACAAGGTAATACATGCAGAAAGGTCTGGGAAAAGAAATCAATGTAATAACTTTAACAGAAAAAAGTTACTAAGTATATAAAAGTGTTTCCAGCAATACAAAGTGTATCTTAAAAAACCTCAAGATCTCACCAGGACGGAGTGATATGATTTGACAGAAACTTGTTCCCAATCACTACTCATACCATGAGAACCAGGAACAAGTTGAATTTACTCCACAATGCCAAGTTAAAGTTTTTGCTCTTAAGGAACACTGTGGATAATGGAACAATTCAGTCTTTAATTAAAATCATATGGAGCTTCTAAAGCCGTTCCTCTTCTAACCTTTCTCCGGTTCCCGCATATTGCATACCTACTTATATATTTGTATAATTACTGAGATTAAGGTATAATAGTATAAACCCCATTGAACAATTGTGAAGACGACATTTTATTAGTTCTTTTGATGGCTTCGAAATTCTGGCCTCCGGGTTATACTGTATTTTAAATAATTAAAAGAAATTACCTGTAATAACTATAATTTTTCCTACAGGAGCTAGAAGTAAGGTTGAAAATGTAATGAAACCTACAGCGATTCAAGGAAATTTAAATATTTTAAAGATTAAATTTTTTTATACAATGACTTTTTTCTCTGCAAAAATAAGATACAACGAGAACCATAAATCTGTGGAATAGGAAGACGACATTCATGAAATAATTTTTGTACTTTATCTTGTTGTAAATTAAATAGTTTTGTACACTGCAAAATTGATCTTATTGTTTTATGTTTAATTAACCACTGAAAATCATGACTTGAATCTAAATATATGTGGTCTTCCTATTCTACAGTTGTGTGGATCTCCCAGTAATTTTTTTTGTAGAAACACAACAAAAATATTTGATATTTTATTTTCATCAAATAAAAAAAAATGATTTTTGCATAAACCATTCAAAATTTCCTTCCTATAGTCAAACATATTGCAATTAGAACATTTTTACTAAGATTGATAACAAGTGATCTGCAGTACAGTTTAATCATTGCAGTACACTGTAAAGAATCAATATTTTGATGGATTTTTGTAAATCAGCTGACAGTAATTCACAAGAACTGAGATCCTTACTGTGTTCAGAGGAGGGGGGGGGGAAGGGGAATGACTTGCAGAATTTTCCCTTTACCTGTTAAATTCAAGAAATAAGAATAAAGGGAAGGGAAATGGCGCTGGTCTGGCATGAGAAAACCAGTCGTACTGCTTTGCAGACGAGTTCGTTATTACACACGCACAATCTTTTGGTACAGACACACACCATGACAACAGTCAAGGAAATTGCAGAACAATGTCGTCAAATATAATTAAGCTTGAATAACGATTAGTTTATTGTATGTAAACATTAATCAAATTATATTCTTTGCATGAAAATTTGGCTTATAGTGTTGACTTAAATATATAAATAATATATTACACGTGTAATAAACTTATTTTTCAGTAAACAATTAACAATAAACAAATGTACTCTCATAGACTGTACAAATGCCGAGATTATTATGTACTGTAAGTAGGGATGTTAACGTTTTCATTTTTTCAGAAAAACGATCGTTTCGTTATGATAACGACGACGAAAACTCGAAAACGAAACGATCATTTTTGAAAACGATCGTTTTTTTTAAAAAGTTCGTTTTTTTAAAAATGGTCGTTTTTAAAACGATCGTTTTTTCAAAACGCTCGTTTTTAAAAACGATCGTTTTATAAAATTCGTCGTTTTGTTAACGATCGTTAACGACGGACCTTCGTTAACGATCGTTAACGACGGACCTTCGTTAACGATCGTTAACGACGACCCTTCGTTAACGATCGTTAACGAAGAGAGGAAACCGACCTGAAGGGCATCTGTACTTATCATTGAGTAGTTTTTAAGAAAATATCAAGGAGTTTTAACTCCCCCACAACTGTTAAACTTCATGTAAGACGAAATTCAATAAAGTTGCATGTATTTTTTTTCCAAAAACAACCGTTTTGATAAAGTTCGTCGTTTCGTTAACGATCGTTAACGACAACCCTTCGTTAACGATCTTTAACGACGACCTTTCGTTGACGATCGTTAACGACGAACCTTCGTTAACGATCGTTAACGACGACCCTTCGTTAACGATCGTTAACATAATTGTCAATAAAAAAAATTCAAAAACGATCGTTTTTTCAAAAACGATCGTTTTTGTAAAACAATCGTATAAAAAACGATAAGAAATCGTTTTAATAAAAACGATCGTTTTCAAAAACGATCGCTATTCGTTTTCTAAAAGTTCAAAACGAGTGGGTCGTTTTTAAAAACGATCGTTTTTGAAAACGAAACAAAAAACGATCGTTTAACGATCGTTTAACGATCGTTTAACGATCGTTTACAAAAACGATTAACAACCCTAACGTAAGTACCTACAGTACACGCCTTCGGTTCGGTATTACCCATCGAGATATTAGTATTACTTAAACACACTCTTTTGGTAAAGACACACATACATGACGTTTCCGCCCCCTGCATGGTTAAATTATAGAAATTCATAAATCACGATATTCTTCAATTTGACTAAATTTTCAATTGTTTACAGATTACCTCATGTAAAGTTTTAAATATTTTTATACAAAATTTTTATGATATTTGAGGTTTAGGTTGTGTTATGTTACGATATAATTTCTGGGCCAAGCGCTGCTGCTAGGGAGCCGAGCGCTGCGGCCAGAACGTTCCAGGAGGCATAGCGCCTGGGCTAGGACAGGCTAGAGGGCCGGCACTGCGGCCACAAATAATTCTAAAATAAGGATGCCAAATTGTTAAAATTTATTTTGAATTTAAAAAAATTAATGTCATTTGAAAATAATGTTTTTTTTTATTTTGTTCATGTGTGCTATTGTTCAAATGGACATAACCATAGGTTCGTGAACAGCCAACTTTAGTGCAATTGTTCGTTATAAGTTTCATCGGCCGTTATAGTCCTATCGAAATAGCATAATCCGTCTCCCTATCCTCAGAAACTTATCATTAATCGGCTTTTTATTGAAATTTATTTAAAGACGACTTTTGCCTGTGGGCTGAGAAACAAGAAAATGCCGCAAATCAATATATATCATGAAAATCTGCGCTGTTCTAGTAATACGTTTCTCGCTTCAAACCCGACTATACCGGTTTGTAACCATAAACACTAGTTATTATAGTCTATTCAGTTGTGTGATAGAAGAGATATTTTAAAATTGACTATTTTACATTTTTTCCGTTATTTTTAACATGTAAGACCTCTATATGACTAATATTCCTGTAGATAAAAAATGGCCGTTATCGAAGAACTTGTAGATGATGTTAGTGTAAGTATTTGGTTAAATCTGACGCAACCTTTTAAGTTTTATTTTTAAATTGAGGCTTAATCAGATTATACTTTCATTACTTTTTAAAGGTATTTTCTGGTCCCCCTCACATAGAATTTAAAATATTAACCCACTTATATAACCCCCATAAATGATATTTATGTTTTGGTGAAGTAAAAATTATTTTTAGGGTGATGAATTATTGGCTAAATTAAGAAAATTGTTTCGATATGTCCTATTTTTTGTTCTTTAAAAGATTAAAATTTATAACACCCGGTAATTCTTTTAAATATATATATCTCAGTCCTATATTCTAGGAGGAAAGTGATACTGTAGAATCTGAAACAGCGGAAATGTTCGCGGCTCATGTTGCGAAGGAAAGAAAGAAATATGAAGCCGCACCTATGGAGAAATTTATTGCGAGTAAGATTTCCTATTCTATTAGCGTTGGCGGGTCCGTCCTAGAGAACGATTTTTGGACTCCCGCCCCCCACCACCTATCAAATTTGTACATGACCACTTTTTCAATTTTCAATTAAATTAGTATTTATTTAGGGTTAGGTTAGATTAAGACACTTTCTGGGCCGAGCGCTGCGGCTAGGACAGGCTAGGGGGCCGAGCGCTGCGGCCACTTGGTCAATTATATCCATAAGATTAGGACATATATACGGTTAGGTTAGGTTAGGACACTTTCTGGGCCGAGCGCTGTGACTAGGACAGGCTAGGGGGCCGAGCGCTGCGGCTAGGACAGACAAGGGGGCCGAGCGCCGTTGCTGGGATATGCTAGGGGGCCGGGCGCTGCGGCCACATGGTCCATTATATCCATGTCTTACATTTAAGATTCATTTACAAAATTGATATGAGGGGGGGGGGTCCAAAAATCGTTCTTTAGGAAATTACTTCGTTGGCCCCTCTCATGTAGGGGTGGATACAGGATTTAAGGGAGGGGGTTTATATTTATTTCGGAACGAATAAATCCAGATTTAGGAAACAAAAGACGCGCCGCATGCGATATTTTTTTTTGACTTAGAGACTCAAAAAAGAGCCAAAATTAATGACTAAAGACTAAGAAAACTAGATTTTTTAAAGTCATTATATCCTATTAAGATAGATATTTTTCCTGTTTTCACTAGGTTTTCTTTCCCTTAAGTGCTATTTAGAAGCTATTGGGTGGGTAATTCTTAAAAATATACCTCCCTGCCCAGACCCTTCACCTTCCTGCTCATTTTAGAAAGTAGGTTTCTAAATTCTAACCTTTCTATTTTCAGTTTTGAAATCTCTGATAATGCGTGCTTTGGTTGTATTCTTCCTCTACTGGGTACTCAGTCGAGGACCCGCCTCACCGCCACCGGCCGCCAATACTCCACAAGATTTCGGCGATGATTCATTCGACCCTATTGCCGAAAGCGATGATTTTGATAATCTTGATCACGTTGATGATCCTTTTGGAAAAATAGAACTTTAGTTTTGAACTTATCAGTATTTTAACTCAAACATTGTTAAAATTTCTAATCCCCAAAAATGTTTTGTTTGTAAATTGTTCACTCTGTAGTTGGCAGTTTAGCAAGTGAGTTGCTATTACGTTATTGATACATCCTGTTAAGAATATTTATTCTCATTTTTATTGTTAATTATTTAAACCTAAATTCTAAATGGTGCTACTTTATCGCAAACTAGATTTCTAGTGCAAAATTGTCATGTTAATATTCATGCAAGACGAGTCAAATATTTACCAAGACTTTCAAACCAAATAAAATAAACATCGCTTCACGCTAAATGATGTTTATTAAAAACGAAAAATTTTCAGATTTGAAAATGGCGATAATAGAGGAGGTCGGGGATAGTGGGGAAACCAACTATCTGCAGGTTAACCTACTGCCAAGTTTAAAGAAATCCCGGGGGGGGGGGTTAGTTTAATTTTATTTTTTTTTCAGAAAGTTAAAAAATTCATCGAAGAAAAAGTTAAATTTCAAGATAAATAACATTTCTTGGAAGAAGAACATTTTTAGGCAGGGGAAATAATTATTTTTAAAATATTTTGTCTTGTATACAAGTTTTTATATCAAAGATGTTAACTACAATGTCGGAAACTTAGTAAGTAGCTCATGTCTCCCGAACTTCCCAACAAAAACTGTAAGAAAAACTCGATACAAAGTTTTTTTTTTTGAAACAAAGCTAGATGAAATGTTTTCAAATTGTTATTGATATAAAATTTAAATATGTTTTTAAGCATAAATCAAGCATAAGAGTTCGGGTTTGCACGTACAAAGTTTACCTATCATTGAAAGATCTTAAGTATCTTCAGAAGGACCTGTCATGAAATTTGAAGTTACCCTCCATTTATAAACTGGCATCCCGATTTACCACAGTACCCTTAAAACCATTATACCATAATGAGGAAGATAACGTCTTTATCCTAGCTTTAATAGGGAGTAATTTCTGATAATTTCCTCATTGTTTTTCTGAAATAAAAAGTAACTTTTGTGAAGTATCAACAATTGAAAATAATTAGTTATAAATTATAAACATGTTAATCTAATTCATACTTGATTAGAGAAAGTTTTAAAAGGTACTGTTATGAATCGGATGTAACACTCAATAAATATAAACTTATCAAACCAAGTGCTTTTATTCAACTGCGTACATCACGAACTCAACACAGCGCACACTGGAAATGCATCTGAATACAAGCGGGGTTCGATAAGTTTACACACTCATATCTCTGCACTGGACAAGCTAACAAAGGGTGTAAGGGTACCGTTGTAAATCGGGCATTTTCCTCTTTACATGGAGGTTCACTTAAAATTACGCTTACAGTCCGTGTAAAGAACAAAAATGCTTACTTATAACATTATACCCAACGAAACGCTGTGATAAAATTTGATGAAATATTTGAATTGTTGTTTAGGTAGCCCAGAGGTCTAGCAATGAGGGCGTGGTTGTCGAGGGGGAGGGAGGCGTGGCTGTAGCTCCAGCAGAGGAGGAGGGAGCACCTCAGAAAATTTTTGGAGTTCTCAAGGTAAACAAATTCAAAACAAAATATCGATTTGTAGAAATGACGAAATGATTTTGTCAATCTAATCTTAGCTTAGAATCAGACTATTTTATGACTAATGCCTAAATATCCCATAGAACAAAATTATTTAAGCTTATTGTAAAGTTGCTTTCAACTTTATTATTACAATTTTGTACGTGTAAAATTATTTAAGAATTAAAATCATATGACTCAATTATCTAGTTTTTTTTTAATCCCAAAGTCACTAGTAATCAATCATAATTATTAAATTTCTACAGATATGGCATAAACAACAAACATGGCACCAATTAATTTGTATAATTTCATTGTTCATATTGTTTGGTTGATGCACATTTAAATAGCTAATTTTGTAATTAAAATGTTGGTTAAATCTCTTTAATATTGATTATTTTAGTCTGTATTCACCCGAATGATTATGTTCTGGTTGATTATGCAGTTCTTTAAGAAGTCACCTGGTGCAGGTGATTACTAGAGAAAGCTTTTAAAACTACGTAATTGTCGGGGAGTATATAGACATGGAGAGGTGGTAGATAGAAATCGAGAGGTGGTAGATAGACATGAGGACTGAGGAGGTGGTAGATAGACATTGGACCAGATGGACATGGAGAAGGAGCAGATGGACATGGAGAGGGAGCAGATAGACATGGAGAGGGGGGAGATAAACATGAAGAGGGGGGAGATAAACATGAAGATCAGTTCTGTAATATGACGATGCCAATTCAGATATGTGTTTTGAGACCAAACATTAATTTGGAACATATTTTAATTGTTAAAAGGGGATCTCTGTATAACATGATTTGATTTGATAACGCGTGATCCGAATATATTAAATATTCCAGGGTTTGTCACGGATTAACTCTTTCCTAACATTGTTGAAAGAAAGTATTATACATATATCTTGAAATTCATTGGGGGACTGAAGGGGTGGGGGTGAGGAAGTTTGTAAAATTTATGCGGGACAATGGGGGGGGGGGGGGTTATACAAACCCATGACTTTTGTGAGGATAAATCATCATATACTAAGTATAAGTAATATCTGTTTTTTTGCCTTTAAAATCGTTTGTCCGATCATAACTCATGAACCCCTTTACGCCTCAGATTTTGATTAGGGAACTCGGTAGTATCCGGGAATGTACTTTGCTTGGCTTAAACATTTTAAAGTTAATTTGGTTATCTTTAATAGCGAAAGTTTTATTTCCAGGTCAAGCTGGGTTCCCAAGCTAGTATTATGTAAAATTTTAGCTTCGATACCCAGCAATGCCTGGAGGTTTACTAGAAGAGTTAACTCACTTAACTGAAAATTTGTTAAAACAAGTTAAGAACATACCCGTAGTTCTTTCTACAGCATTACAAAATCAAAATTTGGGGCAAATCGGTCTAGGGGTCCTTGAGTCATGATCGGATTTACAAACAATTAAACAGGCAAACAAACAAAGACACACACTTGGATTACAATATTATATATATTGATAACCATATTATCATGAACTAACATATTAAGGAATAATATTATTATGAGTTATATACCAAAGTTAATAGTATTGAGTTAAGGAACTGGAAATACGGGTACTGAGGTTTCCAAAACAAGATCACCCGCATCTAATCTATATCAAGTAAACTATATATTCATCTAATTTATATAAATACATTTAAAATTAGCATTTTAACACTTTCTAGCCTTCATGGATTTCTTTTTAACCCTTTTAAATTATCGCTTCCTTTATTTATTCTTGTCTTCTTCAATTCTGTCTTCCTAATTCCTTGATATTATAATCCTTTCGCAACCTTTTCGCACTGTTTTTCCATCCTTTCATCATCTCTCAAACCTTTTAATATCCCTTTTCCTTATCGTTTCATTGCCCTATCTTATCTTACTTTTCACTTCATATATTATCCTCTCCATCCCTTTCCTTTCTCACCTTACTTTCCTCTTTTTTTCTTTTCCCATCCATAACCTTTCCTTTTCATAATCTTTCCTTTCTTTTCATAATCTTTCCTTTCTTTTCATAATCTTTCCTTTCTTTTCATAAACTTTCCTTTCTTTTCATAACCTTTCCTTCCTCTAAAATAAGGCTTCGTTCTCTTATCAAGCTATTGAGAAGATATTTTGTATTTGAATGATACAAAAGTTGCCTTTTTTGTCTCAGATAATGTCCCCTCCCCCTTCTGAAGATATTATGCAATCAGATAATCTTTTTGTGACCTAGTTTATGAGATTTGATTGAAATTGTGGCAAATTTTATTTGTGGCATTTCCATGTGTTTCTATTTGGATACTTTTTGTGGCATATTTTCTGAGCTTTGATTGTATGTGTGGCATATTTTTTGTGCCAAGACATAACTAGTAGCTTTTTTGTGGTGAATTATTTGTGTGACATATTTTATGCTTTTATATACTGAAGGCGGTATATTTTAAACTTTGATTGCATTTGCAGTAGGTGTTGTGTCAGGGTATAACCTGAGGCATTTGTAATGATATTTGTTAACACAATATAATTTTGTGGCAGATTTTAAGCTCATTCATTATTTCTGTGGCAGATTTTATGCATCTAACCTGCAATTTTCTTTCATCTACTCTTTATTAATCAGGATGGAACCGGTTTTGATATGTTTGTTTACATTTCTGAACAGATGGAATTTGGAGAGTTTGACGTAAGTAATTTTTGTATAAATAAGATTGAAAAGAAACTGCAAGATTTTAATTTGAGAAAATGTCAATTATTATTGTAGTTAAAAAGATCAAATTAAATATTTATGAAAAATTAACCAAAAAAATTGAGTCTTTGCCTTAAACTTAATTTTCTAATTTGTTTATCTTGGCAACACAACGGTGAAGATCTTAGACATTTCAAATAATATACGATTTATCAAAGATCTGAATTTGTGATAAAGACTTTACTCCTTTACTACTAAAGACTGACTATATTTATTTTTTTAAACCCTCATCTGTTCTGTTTTTAGCTTAACTAGACTTGATGAATTTCTTGGTTTGTCCTTGATAACATGAAAAATGATAATTTAATCTAAGCTCTTTGGAGCAAAAAAGTCCACTTGGGGAAAAATCAACCTTTTTTTATTTGTATTTTTTTTAAAGTTAGCAATCAACACGTTGGGTACGTTAAAGTGGCATCATGGCTCAAATTTGTTCGCGTGCTGTGATGTTTTAAAAGCAAAAAAAATTCAATCAGTACGCGTATTTTTAAAAGAGACCTACGGGGAAATAAAATCAATTATTTTTAACATGCAAGCTAAAGATCGGGCTAAAAACTCGAAGTATAGGATGGATGGAATTGAGCCTCTGACACATACAAAGGATGCCGTAAGCCATCAAGGCAAAACATGATTTGATTTGTGAATTTGTTTTTTTGTGGGGGGGGGGAGTAAGTAAATTTTAAAAAAATTATTAATTTTTTTAATTTATCATATTGTAGATGGATGAATCCCTATTTTGGAAACTGACTGGATTGGAGTATGGAAAATGGGATTTAGGAATTCATTTCTAAAGCATTTTTATAATCATCAAAAGTTTTTATTTTAAAAACATAAATTGTTCTGGCTTTCGTTAGTGTAATGCTTTAAATGTTTTAACTCAGGAAAAAATTTGGATTCGACATTTGAGAAAACTGTTCAGGTTAGTTTAGTTGTAAATTTGTAATGCTTTTTCTTGAAATAATTCTCCCTCTTCAAATTCATTTGTTTCCATCCATGATAGGGTTCCATTTGTGAATTTAGGGACATTTGATGATATGAATGAGTTTTTAGAGAAAAAAAGTACAAAAAGGATTTGATTTTTTAAAGTTATTATTTTTAAGGGAAAGGGGAGGTATATGAAAATATGTTAATTTTTCACTTATCTTTTGTGATTTTTTTCTGTGTATAATTTCATGTCGTATTCCAGGTCCCAATATCTGATAGAGTCCAGAATAATGGATCCCTTTATATTCATACTTTCATTGTAAAATCAGGAAAATCTCCAGACCCAAAGTAAGTGGATTTTATTGCAATGCATGATCTCGATCTTTTATTATTCTGAAGATTAATTTAATCTTTATTCGATTTCCCGCATCGCATGGTATTCGCACAAGGCAGGGTTTTAAGGGAGCTTTGACTTGGGGAGGAATTACTAAAATGAAGATATTGAAAGGTGTAGTTTTTTATAGATCCTTAAATTAAAAGTGCCCATAGTGGATATCGAGATCAAACAATCTGGATTATAAGACTACAGTAAAAGAGTTCTCAGCTCTGTCTACGCATTTCAAATTAATCTTATTTAGGGCTGGTAAACTGTTCAGTAAGAAGTATACTGTTTATAAATCTCAAAGACTGAATAAATTCAAGAAAAAACAATATAAAACTACAGCTAACCTTCTCACAGGTACAATATTATATCATTGATGTAAAGTTTTGACCTGACTTGAAATTGACAAAGCTTTTTACTCTTGGCTTTGTTCTTGAGTTTGGTATTGGCTTAGGTCTTGACTTAGATGTTTACTTTATTCCTTGCTTTGGTCTTAACTTCAGTCTTGTCTTAGTTTTTGACTTTTGTCTTTACTGTAGTCCTTGTTTTGGTCTTGACTTTTGTCTTTACTGTAGTCCTTGTTTTGGTCTTGACTTTTGTCTTTACTGTAGTCCTCGTTTTGGTTTTTACTTTTGTCCTCACTTTCGTCCTTGCTTTGGTGTTGTCTTAGGTTTTGACTTTTGTCTTTACTTTAGGCCTTGTTTTGGTCTTGACTTTTGTCTTTACTTTTGTCCTTGCTTTGGTTTTGTCTTAGGTTTTGACTTTTGTCTTTACTGTAGTCCTTGTTTGGGTCTTGACTTTTGTCTTCACTTTAGTCCTTGCTTTGGTCTTGTCTTAGGTTTTGACTTTTGTCTTACTGTAGTCCTTGTTTTGGTCTGACTTTTGTCTTTACTTCAGGCCTTGTTCTTGTTTTAGATTTCGTCTTTATTTTCGTTGTTTTAGTCTTAACTTCTGTATTGGTCAAGGTTTTGACTTTTATCTTGGTTTTAGTTTTGGCTTTGTTCTTTGCTGTGGGCATAACTAATAACTATAGTCTCGATTTGGTCTAAACTATTTGGTCTTGACATTGAAATTGATACTGATCTTTTTAATGTTTGCACAAAAAGAATTAATAGGAAGATATACAGTATTCACCATCTATTTAATTTCAGGGTTAACCGAGCAGAGTGAGATAGATCAGGAGAAAGCTAAAACTATAAAATCTGAAATAGTTTCCCATTGGCATCCTAACCTTACAATAAATCTAGGTAGTTTTACTAGTTTACTAACCTTACAATAAATCTAGGTAGTTTTACTAGTTTCCTAACCTTACATTAAATCTAGGTAGTTTTGCTAGTTTTCTAACCTTACAATAAATCTAGGTAGTTTTACTAGTTCCCTAACCTTACATTAAATCTAGGTAGTTTTACTAGTTTCCTAACCTTACATTAAATCTAGGTAGTTTTACTAGTTTCCTAACCTTACATTAAATCTAGAAAGTTTTACTAGTTCCCTAACCTTACAATAAATCTAGGTAGTTTTACTAGTTTCCTAACCTTACATTAAATCTAGGTAGTTTTACTAGTTCCCTAACCTTACATTAAATCTAGAAAGTTTTACTAGTTTCCTAACCTTGCATTAAATCTAGGTAGTTTTACTAGTTTCCTAATCTTACAATAAATCTAGGTAGTTTTACTAGTTTCCTAATCTTACAATAAATCTAGGCAGTTTTACTAGTTCCCTAACCTTACAATAAATCTAGGTAGTTTTACTAGTTTTCTAACCTTACGATAAATCTAGGTAGTTTTACTAGTTTCCTAACCTTACAATAAATCTAGGTAGTTTTACTAGTTCCCTAACCTTACATTAAATCTAGGTAGTTTTACTAGTTTCCTAACCTTACATTAAATCTAGGTAGTTATACTAGTTCCCTAACCTTACATTAAATCTAGGTAGTTTTACTAGTTCCCTAACCTTACATTAAATCTAGGTAGTTTTACTAGTTTCCTAACCTTACATTAAATCTAGGTAGTTATACTAGTTCCCTAACCTTACATTAAATCTAGGTAGTTTTACTAGTTCCCTAACCTTACATTAAATCTAGGTAGTTTTACTAGTTTTCTAACCTTACATTAAATCTAGGTAGTTTTACTGGTATCCACATAAATTATTAAAATATGCAAAAAAAAAAAAAATTTGAAAATAATTTTTTTGTTAAAAAAATTCAGTAAATCTTATAGAAATGACCTGGATCCGGATCCATTTTTTCCAGTGCGGATCCAGGATCCGGATCCGCATCAAAATTAAATGAATCCTAAGCACTGCCTATCAGGGTTAGGCTACATGAACTGCAAGTTTTGATTTTGATAACAAATTGCCCTAGCAGGGGATAATCTGCTAGTTTTTGAGACAGAAAAATCCAACAGTTAGAAGGCTACACTTGGGCTGGAAATTTAAAGCTTGGGAGGAATCCTGCTATAATAACAATCATAAAAGCCTTTTTAAATGAAATAGTTATTGTCAGACCCCCCTGGGCCCTTTATTATATGAAGCCTTAATTTGTATCATTCTTGAAGTTATTGTTTTGAATTAACAACAAGACTTAAGACAAATACAGCTTAGATTGTTATAAATCATTCATTTGTTTAGTATTCGACCACACCCCTTGGGTAGCAGGCCAGGTTCCGCCCCCTCTAGATGATTTTGTTGAGTTTACCACCACCCTGCAGCAATATAAACCTATACTCTGGTTAAATGATTACTGGAATCTACAGAGGGATTATATGCCAATCAACAGGAAATATTAACATTCAAATTAGGTTTTAAGGAAATGATTTAATGTCAAGAAACCCATCATACATGGTTCACAATGGTACCCTTTAAAACCCCTCTGAGCAAAATTGATATAGATAAGTATCGGATTTTTATCTGAAAAATTGATTTTTCCCATTGTAGTTTCTCTATGAAATTACCGTTTAAAGAAAATTGTCCGACTTTACACTTCTCCAGAGAGGAAAGCAACGTTATCTTACGTATTGTTGCTCAGACAAAGGTTGAATTTGGTTACTATTGTGAATCGGACAATTCCTTAAATTGGGGAATTTTTTTTAATAAAAAGTTATAGTTTCTCCATCCAGAAAAAAGACCCCTGGGAAAATTAAAGGTTTTTTTTTAAGGGGGGGGGGCCACAAAACGTATTACTCTCCGGAAAATTTAAACAGTGGTTAAACATAACTTAGAATTGTCGTAGGAGGCTGATTTTTTGCATGCAAACTCAGAATTATGTATATTACATGCATTTTTTGGTTTTGAAGGAATCTGAGCAAAAGTTTAAAATAATTATTAATATTTTTATTATTATTATTAATATAAATATCTGATTTTGATGTTTGTATTCTGCAGTTCAACTCCTCTACTCAACCTTACTCTAACATTCCAGCCTCTCTCTATGTTTAAGTGGCAGATGTATTCAGCTCAATCTCTTAAAAATAAGTAAGAATAAACTTTCGACATACATGCAGCGTAATTTCACGTGACCTTCATTTGTTAGAGAGGCATGTCTAATTCCCAAGGGGTTTCCCTAAAAGCTTTGTCTGAATTATGTTTGAATTAGATTTTCAAAACTAGTTTTTTAACGTTCTAAAATTTTTGGCGCTTCGTGCACAGTTAAAGGATAAAGACAGTCGAACATCTTTGTCACCATACTTCTAATTGTGGTGGGAAAAAAGTGAATGATATACACCACTGAGTGCTAGTCCCAACCCTTGTCCCATATTCCTAGTCATTGTTTTTGCAAGTACTTAATACTAGTCGTACACTTAACTATTCCTACCAACAATTTGAAGAAAATTGCAAGTCAAATGAGTTGAAACAGAAATTTCAAGAAAATGAAGTTATAATATCACAATGGACATTGAATTAACAATGTAGTGAATAATCAGAATATTTGATCTCTTGTTATGAATCTTCATGACAGAAACTATCTCAAGAACTGACTAGAGTCAACCAAGACCGAAATATATTTTTAATAAAATGTGGAACTAATATCTACTTTATTAACTCGAAAAGAATTGGTCCATCATCTACACACAATTTAAATATATTTGATCTCTATTAGAATTTTTTGGGCTATTTTTATTTTTTTTGATGGTTTTACTTAGGTTCAATATGCTGGGTAACCTGATGGGTGATATGGAGGAGGAAGATCAGGATCAAGACAGTGTCAAGGAGGTTAATATTTAAAAAAAAAAACTTAACTTTCTTCTGTTTCCGATTTTTGTTTGTGATAAGTGTCCTACATAGTTCATAACAGCTAGGACGATTGGGTCGTTACATTTCTGCAGGATCTCGCTTCGTGTAGTTTGCAGGATCTCGCTTCGTGTAGTTTGCATTGATATTGGAAAGTTAAGAATAAAAAAATAAAAAGATAAAGGATTAAATGGATGAAAATTGCAGAACAAAAAACAATTAAGCTTGAAATTATGAGAAAAAGGGATGTCAAGTGTCCCATTGTTTAATTTTAAATCATTAAATCAACCATTCTAATTGTTTGGAGGAAGAATCATGACTACCCTTTGAATAGCACAATACAGTTGTCGTCGTATATATCATTAAACTGAAGACAACTCTATTTATGATTTCAATATTTGATTTCTTGCTTTAGCCTACCTTGATACACATAAACATGGAAACAAAGAGAAGCCGTCAAGCGGTTCATGAGCTATGATCGGACATGCAACAAAACAGACCATCAGAAATTACAACTTGATATTTATATATAAGATACAACCTTGTTTTCAACTTGAAGTACAGGTATTTTAATTCCAGGCTTTTCTGGAGACAAATATCTACTTGTTGGTCCTCACCTTCGTTATCTCTATAGTCCACAGTGTCTTCGAGTTTCTAGCATTCAAGAACGATATTCAATTCTGGAATAACAGGTACGCTTATTTTATAACTACGAAATGGAAAAAAAATAATTAAGGTGCGAGCATGTAGTCTTTTCAAGTTAGATATGCCATGGACCCTTACCCCTCCCCCACCCACCCCGTTTTCCTGACTGATTTACTTAGATAGGACCAACACCATTACTTAAATAGGACCAACACCATTTATTAAGTTAATAAAAAATTTGGCAAAAAATTTCAAATTATTTGTTTTATATAGAGTAAATCCTTAAAAAGTTTAATATAAAGGAACTGAACACTCCACAAACTCCAGTCAATTTTCTAATTCTTTTATCATATACACCTAATGGTCTTAAACCTTACATAGTTCAATATTCTTCCATCAATTTGTCTTATTTAAAGGAATTATACCCAAGGATTATGTGCTCAATCTGTGTTCTCATACAAATTTATCTTTCTATCTACCTATGAATCTATCTTTCTATTGAATATCTAACTATTCATATATCATCTATTTACCTATTCATCTTATCTATTGATAATCTATCTATATATTTATCTTTCTATTCATCTATCTACATTTTCATCTATCTATCCATTCATATATATATATATATATATATATATATTTCATTTTTTAACTTTTTCCGGACGAATAGACAATTAGGTTTTTTTGTTGTTGGGTAAATATATGTTCATCCATGATACGCTTACTTGATGGAGAGAAGCGTCGGTCCCGAGTTCATCGAATGACGGGTGTCTTTTCATAAAAATAATAATAAAAATCAAAAATAAATTTAAGTTTTTTTTGCACTGATGTTTATGTTGATAATAAATTCCTTTTTAGAATATCTTGCGGAGTTGGTTTACTGATAGAACTCTGGAAAATAACCAAAGTGTCCGATGTCAGTTTCGACTTTGAGAATCCAGTAATGGGCCTCATTCCCAGACTTATCGTGAGTATTTTTTGTATCCCAAGTCATTATAAATATATATTATTGAAAAACGACAATATTGTTCAGATAAAGATTTCAATGGTACCATTGTGAATCAGGCATTGCAATCATTACAATGCGGGTCACTTAAATTACACTTCAGTCTCGGCCTTTTTGTTATGACAAATATTAATTTTTAGAAGATATCCCCCCTCTTCCTTCCTCACCGGCCCCCCTCCCTCCCTCCTATTCACTGCTTTTATCCATTGCCTCATTATTTGTTATGTTCAGATTGTTGAGAGAAAAGATTACAAGAATTCTGGAACCAAGGAGTTTGATAGAATGGCATTTAAATATCTGGGTAGGTACACAGAGGGGATGTATATTTTCTTTTAATATAATACCCCCCCCCCTCCCCCCTCTGCAATAGGGATATTTAAAGTTTAATTTCTCGCTGAACTGGGGAAAATATATTTTTTTTATAATTAAGTATCAAAAAGAACGAAAAAGTTGCCTTTTATGTCCAATATTTCTTTTTATTTTTATTACTTTAAAAGGATGGTAATAAAATATTCGGGTCAGAACATTACAAATTAAGGAGACCATTTTGTAAACATCGTATTTAAAGGGCTGTCACGGTTAAACTAAGTGCATTTAAACTCCAAGTTGAGTATATGGTGAGCTTAGGGGAAAATGAAGAAAATTTGGTTTATCACTGATACATGCTGTTTTTGAACAAAATTTAATGCTTCCCCAGATAATAATCTAGTTTTTGCAGGGTTAGGGGGGGGGGGCTAATTAATAAAAAAAAATCCCAGTTCCGAATTTTTTGGTGCACAGGAATTTGATCTATAACTCTTTTGACCTAAAAGGAATCTGATCTAACAGAATCTGAACAACGTGGACTCTGATCTAAAAAGAAATTAGTTCAAATTTCCTCTTTTTTTTGGAAAATGTGGAATTTGATTTAAAACTTAATTTTCGAATAAAAAGTGTTTTCTGGCAATGAATAATAAAAAATGAATATGTTTAAATTCTCATTAGGTCAGATTACTTTTAGATCAAATTTCCTTTAGGTCAATAGGCTTATAGATCAGATTCCTGAACAGGGTTCAAAGACCAAGCTCAAATTCATTAAATGTGGTCCCTGGTTAGTGGTTAATTTATAAAAAAAAACATGATCAATTCATGTAAATTATAAAAACTAGTGCTCAGAGATTGAATCAATTAAATGTAAAGAGTTCATAATAAAAGAGAAAAATAAAATCTACAGATTGAATTGGAGATAATCCTTATTAAAGCATCAGCTAATTTCATAGCCTGAACTTTTTTGATAAATAATTTGAAGTTTAACAAATCTAAAATTAAACATTTTGGACAAAAGAATAAACACAATCATTATTTGAGGTCATATAAATTTTGTTTTGTTCTAGAATAAATCTGAATAATAACTATTTAACATCATGACTTTTACGACATACATGTTGAAGTTAATTAAACTAATTATTCTTACAAATATATTATTTTTATCTATCTAAGGTATGCTTTGCTTTCCCCTGGGATTAGCTTACTGTGTCTACTCTGTCATTTACAACGAACATAAGGTAAATTTTATAAAAGAAAGTTTCACAATAAAATATAAAAATTGTCATTATTTTTGTGCAAAATAAATTTAGGACCGGAACATGGTCAAATTAAAATATGGGTCCATTCGTTGCTAAGAGACATGTTATTTTCTCAGTCAGCAACTGTTGAGATTTTTGAGCCATGTTTTTATAATTAAAAGAGAATCTAATACCATCTAATTTAAAAAGATTAATTTTTTTTGACGGGTTGCTTAGGCTTATGGATTAGTTGAATATTTACTGGATTACTGGAATATTTTTCGCTGGGAGATCACTTTTGAGACATTTTCAGCCAGTCAATATATGTTTTTTGTTTTACTGATAGTGCATTAGGTTAAACCAGTGATCTCGGCGCCCCTGACACCTTTACTAGGGATCTCGGCGCCCCTGACACCTATCACATTGAAGAAATATGTTTGTCATAAATATTCCTAAAACTAATCAATATGATAAGTCTCCTAAGGTAATTGCAGTCCGTATTGCCCATCAACACGTTTCAACGGTGAATAGTGCTGACCAATCTCAGTTGAATTCTGGGGTTTTCTTTAATCTTTAATTATAATATTTTAACGATTATTATTGATGTATTAATAATATGATTGATTGATTTATCATCAGGGTTGGTACAGCTTTGTGCTGAGTTCCTGCTACGGATTCCTTCTTACATTTGGATTTATCATGATGACCCCGCAGGTACATATTCAGTCCTCGATCCATTCTTCTTTCTTATTATTTATAAAGTCATTCATTCATTTTATCATTTCTGTTACGCGACTAGGCATTTTTCCTAAAGACCTAATGAAAGCTATATAAGTACCGTGCGGTATTTCTCAAGATTGGATTATAAGACTTCCTCTTCCGATCGCTCTCCATAATAAATGACAAACAGGATGAGTTCCGATCTTTTATTCACCAAGACTTCAATCTAGCAAAAATAAAACTAGATAGACCACAGGAAAAGCTTTTGAATTCATAATCATACAATACAAGTAAATCAATTCAAGCATTAACAACCTGTGGAACGGAACCAACAACATACACTATAAATCATCAAATCCATGAAAAACACAAAATATAAAGTATTTATATGAATTAATCAATTCCAATTACTCAATTTCCCTAAAAAATCTTTCCCCTCCCTCCCTTTGAAGAAAATAACTTTTTTCTCCAGAAATTCGATATGGAAACGCGGAGCGAAAATTTTTTTTAAAGATGTAATTCTGAAAAATATACACCCCTTTAATTGTGGAAAATTTTATTTTATGGTAATTCCATGTGTTTGCATTGGGATACTTTTTGCGGCATATTTTCTGAGCTTTGATAGTTTGCGTGGCAGATTTTATTTGCTAAAACCTAATTCAAAGCATTTTTTGCGATTGAATATTTTTGTGGCATATTTTATGATTTTCTCTGGTAGGAACCCGGAGTTTAACCCACAACTTGGAGACAACGAAAGAATTTATAAAATGTTGCCTTGACAGTAATTGCAAAAAATAAAAAAATATCCATGAATATGCGGGTATTGAGGTTCATATAATTAAATTATTCAATAAAAAAAACTGGAGCATATTATTATCATTAATTTCAGAAAACGAAAATTTTTAAATTTTTTCGATGTCTCTAAAGTTCAGGGTTAACCTGTAGATAAAGCCAGAGTATGGGGTCTTTTTACCATTCATTTATTTAATTTTTCATTATTTCCATCCATACATTCGTTTATTTGCTAGTTTATTTGTTTATTAAACGAAGTCTAATGATATCTGTGTTTAGTTGTTTATCAACTACAAGCTGAAGTCTGTTGCCCATCTACCATGGAGAATGATGACTTACAAGGTTAGTTATTCTAGTTCTTCTTTCTTTATTCCTCTTCTAGTTCTTCTCATCTTTTCCTTCATATCTTCATTCTAACACTCCTTTACATCTTCCTTCATACAATCTTTTTCATTTTCCTTTTTACAATCCTTTACATCTTCCTTCTTACAATCCTTTACATTTTCTTCTTACAATCCTACATCTTCCTTCTTACAATCCTTTACATCTTCCTTCTTACAATCCTTTACATCTTCCTTCTTACAATCCTTTACATTTTTCTTCTAACAATCCTTTCCATTTTCCTTCTTACAATCCTTTACATCTTCCTTCTTACAATCCTTTACATTTTCCTTCTTACAATCCTTTACATCTTTGCTCATACAATCAATTAAACATATCTTTCTCTTTTTTTCATGTTTTTTATGTTTATCTACATCTATCCTCTCTTTCAGATTATTTGTTTATTTTTCCTCTAGAACTTATCAAAAATATCAGAAATCCTATTCTTTTTGTTTTCTCCTTTATGATAACACGGACATCTTCCTCTTCAAATTTACGTTTTCCCTCCTCTTATTTCTTATTTTAGCTTTCCCTATGCATTTGACCTATGTCAACTAAACTGAACTAATTATGAACCGGTGCAATGGAGAAGGGGGTTAAACTATATCTAAGTAGTTAAATCTGGTCTCCAGTCGAAATTTGTCTGTCGTAAAAGTGCGGAAAATGGCAGCTCGAGACCCTACGAATCTAAATATTTTTAATTCTAGGCCCTAAACACCTTCATCGACGACATCTTTGCATTCGTGATCAAGATGCCAACCATGTACAGGCTGGGATGCTTTAGGTCGGTTCACAATTATTAAAATAGAAATGTAAAATATATTTTATCAGAACGAGAAATACAAATTTAAAAGCATGATCCCTTAATATTTTAATTTGGAAAAATATGAAAAATATAAAAATGTATAATTTGTTAAAAAGAAAAAAGGAAATGTTATCATTTAATCCAATTTTGCGATTATCTTTATATAATGTTTAGGGATGATATTGTATTCTTTATTTTCATCTAGCAGAAATATATCTACAAGAAGTAATTTTTATTTAATGTTTAGGGATGACATAGTTTTCTTTATTTTCCTTTATCAGAAGTATATCTACAAGGTCGACCATACCAGGTAAACTTGACAATTAAATTATTCAGAGAAAAAAAAAAAATCTAATTTTTCGGACGAAAAAGCGAGTTTAACTAGTCCAGAGCTGAAAACTTGAGAATGGTGGATATCGAGATCAATGCTTGATACTCTCTGTTCATCTATCTTATTTAGTCTTTTAATTTCTAGAGATTAGAGAAGCCCTCTCCAACTTTTGAAAAACCGGTGGCCGAATTTAAAGAATTTGAGCGGCGGTTTAAATTTAAGCCGCGGTTTAAATATGGTCGGTTCCACTTAAAATTGTATCAAATGTTTCAAGATTCAAGCCGGCGCTAAATTTAAACTGGTGATTGGCGGATTTAAACCGCGGCTCAAATTCTTTAAATTCCATCTCAGGTTTTAATTTTTCCGCATTTTTGTGTCAAACCAATCGGAATCATGATCGATTGATGAACGTATGTTTCTTAGTTTTGGATTAATATTTATTAAGACTAACGTTCAAAAGGACTAGTTCTCAAATGTGATAAAATATGTTTTTGATAAGTTCATTTTAAGATGACAAAATTTATATTTCTTAAATGCTCTAAAAGCCGGCTTGTGAACAGCTGACTTTAGTTCAATCGGATATTAGTCCAATCGATAAAGCATTATTTTTTATCAAACGTAACCTACAGTAGGAATATCCAAGAAGAGACGATTAAGAAGAAAATCAAAAGTGTGTACGTTGGATATTCAGATTAAGCGATCAGGATTAAGGATTTCCCATTCTAAAGTTTTCAACTCAGACTGGATAAATTAATCCTCATATTCAACTCTGACTCTTTTAAAAAGTTTGATTGTCGATTTTTCTACTTAAAGATAGACTTTGTCTGAAAATATTGTGTTTAGGGTAAATGAGTTTGGTTACTCAGCCGAGATGGCGGAAGATACAGGAGCTAATAAGGTGAGTTGGAGATTATACACCTTGTTGTTGGAACCAGTGCCTAGGATCCATTTTATTTGGATCCGGATCCTGGATCCGTTCTTAATAAAAAAATGTATCTGAATCCAAATTCGGATCCGGATTCAGGTCATGAACATTTCTGTAAGATTCACTGATTTTTTTTATCAAACGCAGAATTTTTAAATATTTTTATTTTTTTTCGCTCATTTTATTCCTAAGACTTGATGAACCATTCAGAGATCAGGAAACGAATTTCTCTTTTTTTAACAGTTCAGATTTTGGTCTTAAGGGCTAACATTTTTTACAATTTTTGATATTTTGTCTCTTGGATCCGAATCCAGGGGGCCACAATGTTGAAGATCTAACAGATTCGGGTCCTAAACACTAGTTGGGACTTTTTTAGGAAGACATCTATGCGTTTGTCAATTATAAAATGTCGCATCTATGAAATGTTCTTGTGTGCAATTTTCCACACAATTGATAGGAGAAGAGGGGGGAATGTGTTATAATTAAAGCTTAAATTATTTTTAACATTTGTAACTTTAGGCCGTCACTGAGGATACCGCACAAGGAGCTTTAGAGGATAAATCAGTTGCTCCACCGACAGTGGACGATTCTGTCAATGAACCGCATGCGGAGAATACCGCAAGCGGAGATACTAAATGGAAGAAATCCAAGTCCAAGAAAGCTAAAAAAGTTGACTAGTCGTCGTTATTCCTTCTGGTAGTTGTTCTAATACCCGCCCCAGTCACAATTGTATAACAATTGATTGATTGATTTGCGGAGGGTTTTTGTGTTTTGTTTTGTCTTGTCTTGTCTTTTTTTAAGTTAAATGTATACTATAAATTATTAATGTTCAATGCGCACACACTGTCCCTTAAAACATTCATTTTATTGTGACAGCGCCAGTCAGGGGTGATGATTTTTACCTTAATAAAATTTTTTACACACTTTTTGTCAAGGTTAAGCCAAATTTTTTTATCGTTCACATCTCAATTTATTTTTTTTAACTATTCACTCCTGGTGTAAACATTTATTTGCTGAAGTCAGTTATATGTGATTTTTCTATGCTAATTACACTTCCCCATTCTCAAGTGTCTGGGATAGAATCATTTGATAAACCTAATTTAAACTATTGGGCATACTTATGATGATTTGCTGATATTGTTCCTCGCTCGCTACTGTAATTTAGAATCTAGATGAATAGATAAATTTTGGGGGAAATTACTCACGTAGAATTTTGTTGATTATGATTTTATGTTAAAAGCATTTTAAATTTTGTTAGTTATATATTAAGATATTTAATGTAGTTCTGTATTTAAAACTGGGACAATTGTTCAAAACAACATCTCACCAAACTTTTTTTCAAATAACAATATTGTTTCTAGATTAATTAATATGAAAGAAACTTAAATCGTTTATATTTATTTGACCCTTATTTTATTAAGAATTAAGTTCGGTTTACAACAACATTCTTCAAACATTTTTTTATGAAGCTTATTTAAATTATGATTTCTCTTTCTTTAAAATTTATTTGCGGATTCATGCTGAAAATACAACGAAGAAAATAGTGATAATTAAACACCAAGAAAAACAACAAACTTTCCCTCATCGTTTGTACCGTTTAAATTGGGAAAATCAATCTATTTCCCTGAAAACTAGTTGCAACTCAATTTCTAATTTATAATTTTCGCGGCCAAATTGTTTCCACATTTTTAATTTGATAAATTGTGAATGATTGTTCCAGATAGAATGGTGGATACTAGTGATCTGGACCAACAAATAGAACAGCTCAGGAGGTGTGAGATTATCAAGGAGAGTGATGTCAAGATACTCTGCGCTAAAGCCAGGGAAATTCTAGGTAAGTCTTGGTTTCGTTGTCGACCTTTGCTATTCTTTCACGAAATATTTAAGTTAAATATATTCCGCAATAGTTTGTGGTAATAAAAAATAATAATCTTAGCTTCTATTTCAGCTTTTTCGGTATGGGCATCTAATATTGCCAGAAACTCCTTTAATATGCGTTGTCAATTGCTAACTTTATGGCCTACACAATATTAAACAAAATAACATTACACTGGACTGAAAGATTCATATTGTTATCAAACCATAAGTATCTCGTTCTTTTCATCTACTGGCATTTTTGTTTACTGTTTACAATGCATAATTTATGCCTGTGAGTGGAGAAGCTAACTTAGATTTGTAAATAATCAATGTATCAGCTGTAGATAATTGATCTCTATTTGGTCATATTTAAAACTATTCCATCCAATTAAAAGTTATTAGCTTGAAAGGTTAGTCCTGCCAGTAAATTTTTTTTATTAATTGGATATTGTTCTAGTTGAAGAGAGTAATGTGCAGAGAGTAGATAGTCCTGTAACAGTGTGCGGGGATATACATGGACAGTTCTACGATCTTAGAGAATTATTTAAGGTAATGATCAATATTCATATTAGAGAGCTTTTTAAGGTTTAGTTTTTATCACCTTCAGCAATCAGAGGTATGGACATTAGACATAAATCTTACCCCAGCCCCCACTTCAAAACAAAATTTTGTGTGCAATACATTACGAATTTTTTTTTTAGTCTTCAGGAAGTGTGATAGATTTTTACAATTAAACTCCCCTCTCTCAGATTGTGAAAATATCTGGATAATAAGCCATCATTTAGAATACCTTCTTTCTGGAAAACAAAATTGCCAAACGGAAACTAGGCTTTATCATAATTTATTTTACATAGTTTACTAATGCAATGCGAGATTTTCTTCTTCCTAGTATTTCGAACTCTGGTATACCCCTCGTTAAAAGGAGGGTTTACTTTAACTTACGACGGTAGCCACTTGAAGGATCTTATCAGATCAGTAAATATTACTATTATAATTATTTTTGCAGGTTGGAGGAGATGTACCTAACACGAATTATTTGTTCATGGGGGATTTTGTAGACCGTGGATTCTACAGTGTTGAAACATTCCTCCTTCTCCTAGCTCTTAAGGTAAATTTTGTAAACATTCGTACAAATATTATTTACGGAGAGCAAACGTGTGTTTGAGGTTAATATCGCTTAAAAAGGGCTAAAAAGGAAATTGCTAATTTTAAATTCTCACTCCCCCCCCCCTTCGTTTATCATTTGCGATCCTACAAATTTTAAAGCCATGACTAAGGATGGGCAGTTTTTTACTTTTTAGAAAAAGACTGAAAGTTTCGTTAGCTATGTATCGTTTAAAACATAATGATCGTATTTAATATGATTGTTTTTTTTCATGAATGAAAGCGACCATTTTCATCTGAAATACTACTGGTTTAAAAAAGTAATAGGATCAAAGTATGAAAATTGCTATGATGGTGTTATGTCAAAACGATCGTTTTAGCTTCAAAACTGTGAGTATTTTTTTTCGTTTACAAAAGTTTAAAACCAACTTATAGATAGTTGAATTGTTCGTTTTGTCTATTAACTAAGGTTTGTTTAAAACTCGAAACGAAACGAAAAGCGATCGTTTATAGTCGCTATTTTTTCAGTCGCTATTTCAATCGTTTTTAAAAACTATGCCCTTCCCTAGCCCTGACTAATTATTTTATCTCTTTAAAAATTTCGATTATAACATTTCCCTTCTAGGTTCGGTATCCTGACAGAATAACTCTGATCCGAGGGAATCACGAGTCCAGACAGATCACTCAGGTTAGTGATTTTTAAAAAGGAGACCCCCCCCTGCCTTAGTATTTTGAGAGACTGTAGACGTAGTTTCAAATGACTCTTTATTTATTTTAGAGTGAATTTAACATTTTACCCTTAACGCCTGGTCAAGAATACATGAGTTGTCCAAAATCTTCTTTTAAAAAATTGATAGTCTTAATTTGTGTTTTCTCTGCGGAATTTATCGCTTTTTAAGATAGAAAAACGACGATGTCTCTCATATTATTGATCAGATAAAGTTAAGTTGGGCATGCCCATTCTTAAATGAAAACGCATAAATTTAATTTAAGTAAAAAAGTAAAAAAATGATCAGGGATAATAAAAAAATAAAAAAAATTTTGTTGTTGGAAAGTTGAAATAAAGTCTAAAGTTGGGCCCTTGTGTATTTTCAATATATTTTTCAAGTGTTTTATTCAGTGTTTCGAATCCATATCATTTTGATCCGGATCCGGATCCTGATACGGATCCGGATCCGGATCCGAGGTAACTTTTGATTCTGTGAATCGGATTTTCCCTATTAAATGTTATGCAAGGTTATAATTTATAAACTATAGTAATCCTATAGTTAAAAATGTCGTCATTACTATTATATAAATGTAAACATTAAATTATTAAAGATAATTTTGAAAAATTTTCGTCATGTAAATAATACATTTACGAACCATTTTGATTTATTTATTCCATGGTTTTGGTTAATTTTTGGCGCTACCAGGATCCATATCAACGTTTCCTGATACGGATCCGGATCCGGATCCGACCAAATGATACGGATCCGACCGGATCCGGATCCGAAACACTGGTTTTATTACAGTTGTAGTGTTGCTTAAACTTGAGTTGGTATGATTTATTATTTGAAAATAAGATTTGATATCCATGTTCACGAAATATATTTTCCCTCGTATGTTGATCGGAATTTTTTTTTATTATTTTGGTCACTCTTTAAAGTTTCTTACGGATTTATGTTGCAAAGACAAGAGAAATAATGAAATTTTAATTTTGGTTACTCTGTGATGTCTTACAAAATGTTGCGAATATAAATGTGAAAAGGGTACTGTTGTGTATCTTACATTCTCGACCACAATTCTTTTAAGGTGTACAAGTACAGATTTTAATACTTTAATGTACAGGTGTACGAATTCTAATATTTATATGTACAGGCGTACGGATTCTAATATTTGTATGTACAGTTGTACGGATCCTAATATTTGAATGTACATGTGTAGGGATCCTAATATTTGAATGTACAGGTGTACGTATCCTAATATTTGTATGTACAGGTGTACGGGTTCTAATATTTACATGTACAGTCGTACGGATTCTAATATTTGTATGTACATGTGTACGGATCCTAATATTTGAATGTACAGGTGTACGGGTTCTAATATTTGTATGTACATGTGTACGGATCCTAATATTTGAATGTACAGGTGAAAGGATATGAATATTTGAATGTATACAAGAGTACAGATTCTAATATTTGAATGTACATGTGTAGGGATCCTAATATTTGTATGTACAGGTGTACGGATCCTAATATTTGTATGTACAGGTGTATGGATCCTAATATTTGTATGTACAGGTGTACGGATTCTAATAATTGAATGTACAGGTGAACGGATCCTAATATTTGAATGTACAGGTGTATGGATTCTAATAATTGAATGTACAGGTTGTATGGATTCTAATAACTGAATTTACAGGTGAACGGATCCTAATATTTGAATGAACAGGTGTACGGATTCTAATATTTGAATGTACAGGTGTACAGATTCTAATATTTGAATGTACAGGTGAACGGGTCCTAATATTTGAATGTACAGGTGTACGGATTCTAATATTTGAATGTACAGGTGAACGGGTCCTAATATTTGTATGTACAGGTGTACGGATTCTAATATTTGAATGTACAGGTGTACGGATTCTAATATTTGAATGTACAGGTGTACGGATCCTAATATTTGAATGTACAGGTGTACGGATCCTAATATTGGAATGTACAGGTGTACGGATCTTAATATTTGAATGTACAGGTGTACGGATTCTAATATTTGAATGTACAGGTGTACGGATTCTACGACGAATGTCTACGAAAGTACGGAAGTATCACAGTATGGAGATACTGTACCGAGATATTTGATTACTTATCTCTTTCCGCAATCATTGATGGAAAAATATTCTGTGTCCATGGCGGGCTCTCACCCAGTATACAAACCCTAGACCAGATACGGACTATTGATAGGAAACAGGAGGTAAATATCAACATTCATTGAGTGATTCATTGAAAGAATTATTAAATGGTTGAACTGTTGATTGATTGATTGAGTGAATTATTGATTTATCGATATTTTTTAATTCGTTCCTTTATAGGTTGATTAATTCAACTTATTTGACGAATTTAGTTGTATTTTTTTTTCTTCATTTTCTTCATTCTCTGATTTTGTTCTATGATTCGTTTTTTGGTTAATTCATTCTTGGTATCATTTGTTTCTTGATTTAGTCTTTCATACCGCTTTTTTATCAACTTTTTATTGTCGACTCTACATTTAGTTGAATGATGTCTTGCTTTTTATAATAATAATAACGGCAACAATAGCGATAACAATAATGATAATAAGAAAGAAATAAAGTTTTGAAGAATATAAATATATATCCTCATGATGGTTATATGTGTGATCTACTCTGGTCTGATCCTGAGGATATAAATCTATATGATGTAATTGCCAGGTTCCTCATGATGGTCCTATGTGTGATCTACTCTGGTCTGATCCTGAGGATATAAATCTATATAATGTATTTGCCAGGTTCCTCATGATGGTCCAATGTGTGACCTGCTCTGGTCTGATCCTGAGGATATAAATCTATATAATGTATTTGCCAGGTTCCTCATGATGGTCCAATGTGTGACCTGCTCTGGTCTGATCCTGAGGATATAAATCTTTATAATGTATTTGCCATGTTCCTCATGATGGTCATATGTGTGATCTACTCTGGTCTGATCCTGAGGATATAAATTTATATAATGTATTTGCCAGGTTCCTCATGATGGTCCTATGTGTGATCTACTCTGGTCTGATCCTGAGGATATAAATCTATATAATGTAATTGACAGGTTCCTCATGATGGTCCTATGTGTGACCTACTCTGGTCTGATCCTGAGGATATAAATCTATATAATGTATTTGCCAGGTTCCTCATGATGGTCATATGTGTGATCTACTCTGGTCTGATCCTGAGGATATAAATCTATATAATGTAATTGCCAGGTTCCTCATGATGGTCCTATGTGTGATCTACTCTGGTCTGATCCTGAAGATACACAGGGCTGGGGAGTCTCACCAAGAGGTAACAGTTCAATTAAGTGAAGATCTAGGAAGAGGTAGGGCTACCGCTATGGCTAAGTAGGAGTAGTAAAATCTATAGTTTCCAGTGGGGGTTTCAGGCCTTAACGGGTGCTGAAGTAGGAAAGTCTCCCCTGGACAAATTCCTTATAACGTTCCTGGTTCTATTCTTGAATAATAAAACAGTTTTTTTTTTAGAAAAAGAACAACATTTTCTTGTTCACATTTTAAACTCGAGTCAGTGAAAATTTCAAAAAATTTAACAAATTCAACAAATTCTCGTTTTCAGGCGCTGGATACTTGTTCGGACATGATGTTGTTGCTCAGTTCAATACAGCAAATGATATAGAGATGATCTGTAGGGCCCACCAGGTATGTACAGTACAGTACAGTACAGTACAGTACAGTACAGTACGCGTTTTCCATTTTGAGGTATACGGCTAAACAGAAAAAACAATTCAAAATATGGTTCAGTTGCAAATCAATTAGAAATTAATATCGATATTTGGTCTTTTGTCCAGGTTTATGAAGAGGCGATTTTTTTTCGTGAAATTTCAAGCATCCTTTTGATTTGTTGGAAAGTTCATAAATAAACCCTTTCCTTACGGATAATTCTATTTAAAAACTCTCTTGTACACTGTACGTACACTATATGTACACTGTATGTACAGACCAAAATGGTAACAATAAAAATTAAGGTCTCTCGAAAGTTACGTCTTCAGGCCCGATAATAATGATATTTTAGCTGGTGATGGAAGGCTATAAATGGCACTTTAATGAAACAGTTCTGACTGTGTGGTCTGCCCCAAACTATTGCTACAGGTATTTTAATCTTTATGGAAACAAACTTTACGACCTTTTAACTCCTCCAGTTTTGATTGAACCCACAAAGGAGGAAAAGCATTATTTTTTGGCATTGAAGTGTTTATGGATTTAAAAACCAATTTGTCAGTAAGTTAAGATAAAATTCATGCAAAACTTCCACTAAAACGTTTACTAAACGTTTAAACTTATTAAAATTTACATACTAAAACGTTTAAATTAACGATATAAACAAACGCATGGTTAGATGTGGGAATGTTGCCGCTATTCTGGAGCTTGACGAAAACCTACAGAGAGATTTCACAATATTCGAGGTAGAGTATTATTATTATTGTTGTTGTTGTTGTTGTTGTTTTTGTTGTCGTCGTCGTCGTCGTTGTCGTTGTCGTTGTCGTTGTCGTTGTCGTCGTCGTCGTCATCCATGATTGTGATTGTCGTCGTCATCCATGATTGTGAGTGTCATCCATGATTGTCATTGTCATCCATGATTGTCATCCATGATTGTCATTGTCATCCATGATTGTCATCCATAATTGTCATTGTCATCCATGACTGTCATCCGTGATAGTCATCCATGATTGTCATCCATGATTGTCATTGTCATACATGATTGTCATCTATGATTGACATCCATGATTTTAATTGTCATCCATGACTGTCATCCATGATTGTCATCCATGATTGTCATTGTCATCCGTGATTGTCATCCATGATTGTCTGTCATCCATGATTGTCATCCATGATTGTCATTGTCATTCATGATTTTCATCCATGATTGTCAATTGTCATCTCCATGATCTTGTCATTGTCATCCATGATTGTCATTGTCATCCATGATTTTGTGATTTCCAGCCGACGCTGGTTCGTTCGATTTAGTTTATATTCGTGCTCCCACTTTACGAACGGGCACAATCAATGCACCCTGAAGATTTAGTTTATAATGGAATGCTATAAGCAAAGCTTCCTCTTTATCACTCAGATTAAAGACTCCTGTCAGTTTAGAATTTATTTGTAGACAGTAATCCAAAAACAGGTGAAATCAGTTTTCTATAAAAGTTACTTATAGAAAACCGTGGTGTATTTTTGTATGCATAATTAGAAAATACATTTTAGATTTAATACCTATTTAATCTTTGTCGAGAGAAACTTCGACCGTTCAACCTTTACACGCTGCTCAGTCTATAAAAATGCTTTATTAGTTTTTGCATATTTTTTAGAAGAATGTTTTTTCTTCTCTTACCCAAAAGGGAGTTTTAGACCACACTGCAGCGCTTGCGCAAAAAGGTTGCCCAAGTTTCGGCAGAAACGCAGCCTCTACTTAGATCTATTAAAAAGGGTTTGTATTAAAATCTTTTTAAATGCATTTTTTACAAATGTACAATTTTTACAGCTTATAAACTCATACCTATATATATTCCAGGTACGAAGATTGTGATAGGTTTATACATCCTAATCACATACTTGTAGTCCAACTACGCGCTTTAAACTTTCTCATTCCTTCTGAAAAAGATTTCAGAAATTAATATTTTCTTTAATGAAAGTTTTTTAAATATAGGATGAATATTGTTTAAATATTGGCTAAGTATCTTTTAGATAAAATCCATATAAAATTCATGGTTCTGAATATAAAATGTTTATGATTTCAGACAGCAAACTCAAAAGTTTTACATTTAAGTTTCAAGAATGAATTTTCATTTAAATAGTTTTGAAGATTTTTTGAGTAAATATTTACTTTGACAATTAAACAAGATCAAATATAATCAGATTGAATCTTGCTTCTATATCTTCAATCTTCAGGTCTTGAATCATCTATAGGATCATCCGAAGGGTTTACCGAATCGTCTTCAACCTATACAGTAGAATTTACAGATTTTCATCCATGATTGTCAATTGTCATCTCCATGATTGTCATTGTCAGTCATGATTGTCATCCATGATTGTCAATTGTCATCTCCATGATTTTCATTGTCATCCATGATTGTCATCCATGATTGTCATCCATGATTGTCATCCATGATTGTCATCCATGATTGTCATCCATTGTCATCGTCATCCATTGTCATCGTCATCCATTGTCATCGTCATCCATTGCAATCGTCATCCATTGTCATCGTCATCCATTGTCATCGTCATCCATTCTCATCGTCATCCATTGTCATTGTCATCCATTGTCATTGTCATCCATTGTCATTGTCATTGTCATCATTGTTATCATTATGATTAGGTGAACTTTTTATTATTTTCATTATTTAAACCAATCTAAAAAGAGCTTTTTAAATATGGTGTTATGATCATTTTATTTTATTATCTATCTATAAAGTATATAAATATATATTTATAAAATCTATTCAACCCATTCTTTCTATTTATCCTTATATTCTATTTAGGCTGCTCCCCAGGAAAGTAGAGGAGTTCCTGCCAAGAAGCCTCAACCCGACTACTTTTTATAAACAACAACCACAACAACAACAAATACAACTTTTCATATTAAACTCTCAACTTTTTATTTCTAATTCAAGGAAGTGTCTTATACGACTCAAGTAATAATAACTTTTGTAGTAGAACCTGGGGTATATATTTTGAGGGGGGGGGGGTAATTTCATTTTAAAAATACTTTGTCTTTTCTTTTCTAAACGATTNGGTCTAGAAAGTATATATCCATGAGTAAAACTCGCCAACGTTGAATTTGTTGATTGAAATCTTCAAGATGCGGTAGATGTCTGGGTCTACGCAATCTCTATTTTTTTTGTATTTGTAACTACTCAACATAATATTCGCATTTCATAGTTTTGGAATTATTCCATTCATAATCAACATAAGATATTGTACTAGAACCTTGTATGTACACAAATCGTTAAGAAAATAAATAAAACCGACAAGATACGTTTAAAAACTGTGTACACTATGCATAGTGTATTTAGTCTTAATTTTCCTCTTTTTTTACTTGAATTTTAATGATGTTAAAAACACTGGTTAAATAACCCAAACAAAGTAAAATAAAACTTGTCCTTTCTCTGGTTGTATTTCATGTAAAGGAAAGGTTAAATTTTAGTATTTTAGTTGTTTCCTTTAATGTTTTTTAAAGAGTTTTAAAAGATAATTTTTTACTGAGCAAATGCTGAATTAAATGCTACAAATAGGACATTTTTTAGATAAATGTTTGAACTTCTGTATTTTTTAGTAAAGGGTTTCCACAGATTAGATTTTAACGACAACCCAGTGAACCTCACTAACTATGCTATTCCAACGAGATGAAGGTTAAAAAGGGTTTCAGGAAAAATAGTTGATATTTTAGGATTCACAAATTGGTTCGCCAAAGAAAGAATTTGTCTTTACCATAAATTAAAGATAAAGGCCTTAATTAATTCCGTTGAGTTGTCTTTAATATTTCATTCTTTGTGGGAAACCCTGTCTGTAAAAACTATTGACTACTTTATGTTTTTTTTTTACAATTAAAGTTCATGTTAACACTTTGTTCAGCAGATTTTTATTTTAATCTCGCGGATTATTTTCAGAGTGAAGATTGGTGAAGAATGCCCTCTTCAGGGAAAAGAATTGCATCCTTAACTTCCGGTGGTTCCGGGATATCTCGTGGATCAAGTAAAAGAAGTCTTACTTCCGAGGTTTGGTGTTTAAAGTTAAAACTGCCCACTATTAAAAGCAACAATACAAAGTTGTTAAGGTCCACTTACTTCTATCAAGACCTTACTGTAATACAATGAGAAAAATAGACTGTGGAAAAGAAATACGACATTAAGGCAATATTTAAAGAAGACTAGATGTTGTTACAAAGAAAATAATGTTACTAGTAGCTTAATACCCCATTATAAAGTAAAATGGTTTGAGAATGCTGCACAATCGCTCTGAAATGATCACTTGAGTCTAAGATTGTCTTTCTATTCCCCTGTTTTTGGATCTCACTTTTTTTTTTATAAATTTTCATTGTTATTTTTTTTATGTTCCGACTCAATTATTCCAAATTTATACTTGTCTCTGGAGGATAATGGGTCTGACTTGCTTGTCCCTTGAGTCTTTGAGAAGGACATTGTTTTCCTGTTTTAGATATTAATGTTGACAGATGGAGTATAAAACTGCTGATGTACCTACAGGGTGTTCCACGAAACAATCTTTGCATTTATTTGATACATTCAGTCGTTGACTTTTTTAATTCACATTATGATTCTTGAAACAATAACCACAAAATTCTCCTAGTTCTGGGATTTCCAAAATGTGTTCTGTCTTTTAAGAATTTTGTCGGAATCTGAACAAAATTAATCATATGTCCTTTAATATTGTGAGCACAAAAAAAGGCAGACCACATTTTGGAAATGCCAAGACTAAAGGTATTTTGTGACCATTATTTCTAGAATATTATTATGTCAAGTTTGGTTTACGAAAAATGCTAAAAATTATTATAAAGATCAAAGACGAACTTGAAGTCGTCTTGCTACTGTCATGTTTCGCGGGACACCCTGTAGTTGGGGTGCTATGGAAACGCATCAACACGGAATTGGCTCAGCTCAATAGAAGGGGGACTCATAAAACTAATTCAATGTCGTCTTCTTCGTTAAGATTAAAAATACATATTCTGATGATTTTCACAGCCATGACCGCAGCGCTCGGCCCCCTCTGAAGCCTGTGGCACAATATAACCTAAATTAATGCTAAGAATAATTTTTTAAATACGGTTTTTAAGTCCATTTTTTTAGAAATTTCCGTGTTGAAGCGTTTCCATAACACTAATGAATTTAGTTTGGAGAGTTTTAATTTTTCCTGTAATGTCTCGTAAAAAATCATGACACTTCTTGAAGAAAAAAACTTGATACATTAATAGTTAAAAAGTTAATTAAACATTTTTTCAACCTCTCATTTTCATCGCAAACATATTGTTTTCTCATAAACATAGAAATAAATAAAAAACTTAATTTTTACAGGAAAACAAGAAATCAAATGCAGCAGTCAAGAGATGTCGAGAAAAGAAGAAAAAATCTGAGGAGTATTGGAAGGTCAGGATTTTGAATTATCAAGATTATATTTGTTGGTAATGCAAAAATAGCAAACTGGCGGTTAAAGGGACTGTAAGCGTAATTTTAAAGTGACCCTACATGCATAAATGACAATGTCTAATCAAGTGTAATGCTATCTGTATGTAGGGTAAGATTGGCAAAATAAAGTTGGCACACGAGAGGGCTGATTTCACCAATCGTTGCTTAGAATTCCAGATTTTATATGCTCCCCCCTTGTGGTGTATTCTGAATAACTTAAAAACGACTTACGCTAAAACTTCTTCACTTTTTTAACATCATAGTTGTGAACAAATTTAGCAAAAAAAAAATTTTTGATGCATTTTGTTGGGTGGAAAATGGTCAAACGGCGGGTCGTTGTTTAAAACATATAAAAATGGTTAATAACTTTATTATTAATTAAGTTACAGTGCTAAGACCTGTTAGCAATTTAACTTTTTTTAATAACAAAGTATTAATTCAGAATTTGTAAAAAGAGTTTATGATGATGAAGGTTATAATGCTTTGAATAATTGCTGGTTGAATAAAAACTGGAATTTTAGTTTTGAAAATGAAGATCCAAATCAGTGTTATCCCGTAAGAAAAAAAAACATTCTTTTACAAAAAGTTTAAATTTAGCGGAGCAGATAGCATAAAAAGAAATATGTAGAATATAGGAATCTTTACAATAAACTTGTCAGAACAAACAAAAAGAAAATAATAGAAGAACAATATCTGCATCTAAAAATAATCTCAAAAAGATTTGGGATTAAAAGAAAGATATGGCAAATATTTCCAGTAAAAATACTGATTCTATTCCTGAAATAGAAGTAAATGGTAAAATACTATAAAAGTAACCAAGAAATGGCGGACTCTTTAATTATGTTCCTCCAGCTAGTAATGGATAATTTAAAGATTATCTACCACCTCCTTCCTAAAGAAGTTTATTTTTCATTCCAATAACAGAACTCGAATTAGTTAAAATTGTTACTATTTTTCAAAACAAGTCCTCTTGTGATATTAATGTTATTTCAATTAAATTTATCAAAAGAATTATAAAATCCATTTCTCTTCCGTTAACATATATTCTAAACCTTTATGTAGAACAAGCTATATTTCCAAGTTCAATGAAAACCTCTAGGACTATTTCAGTATTTAAGAAAGAAGGATTTTCTTGAAATCCTTAATATTACAGACCTATTTCACTTTTAAATTGTTTATCAAAAAATCTTTATAAAATTAATATACGTGAGAAATAAAAACTCTCTAGATACAAATATAAGCAATAATGAAAACATCTAATTTTATTAGTAAAGCAATTAATAATGAAGAACTTTTTGGTTTGTTTTTAGATATATCTGAAGCTTTTGATTCAATTGACAGCAGAGAGTATTTGTAAACAATACAAAATCGAATCATGCAAAGTGCTTTCTGTCGGAGTTCTTCAGGGCTCTATTCTTGCAGCTTTGTTTTTTATGATTTATGTCAGCTATTTTTATAAATGTACTGATGCCATATCAATTGTATATCCAGATGATACTTCATGTTTTAAAAAACCTAAAGTCAATTGTTAAATTGGTATTCTCTATATAAATTATGCTTGAATGTAGATAAAACAAAGGTTTTGGTTTTTCTCTGAATGAAATAAAAAAATGAAATGAAATATGAATGAAATAAAATTAATAATTTTCCAACTCTTTGTTTAATTGGAATTGAACTAAAGAAAGTATCTAAATTAAGTCTTGTTTCAAACATTCAAATGTTAGGTGTCCTTTTTGATCAAAGTATAATTTATTATAAATAGAGTTAAAATCTTAATTCCTAAGAAGTATTTTGTATTTTGCTCTTGTTCACTCTCATATGAATTTAGCATCTTTATTCTTGTTTATTTAAAATTCTTTGATTGTAAACAAAATAGAAAAAATGCAAAAAAAATAGTCAGAAAATTTCTGATTTAGACTTTTTAGAACACACTACTGAAGCTTTCATTTATCCTAACATATTACAATTTACCAAGATGATAGCATTTATTGTATTAAAATTCATGAGACAGTTTGAAGAAAGATAAATTCTTTGCCTGTGACGACCTTGGGAAGTTTGAATATCTTAGACGCCCATTATTAGATGAATATAAACAGAAACATGAGTGTAATGGGTCTTAATGTTTCTCTTGTAATCTAACAACACGATTATTAACTACTCTACAGAATATTAACCTAATCAGTGTCATTAAAAAGTGTGCTCTTGCCTTTAAACCGTTCCGTTTCGAAAATTTTAAAAAGTAATCATGGTTGTTTTAATCTGTTTTAAATTTTAATGATTTTAACCAAATATTTGACTGGCTCCTCTGGAAATTTTTCTTCTTCCTCAAACTTCTTCTAATGAAAATGCTGGTGTTTCCTCAGTGGCATCTAATACCTTGGAAGATGCTTCAGCTTCTAATGAAAATGCTGGTGTTTCCTCAGCGGTATCTAATACCTTAGAAGATGCATCTGCTTCAGATTGCCAGAACACTTGGAAAAACTTGGAAGAAAATCAAGAATCCGTTATTTCAGCCCCAAACAACGCTTTCGCTTCGGAGGATATGCATTTTGAAGCATCTGGTGCTCAAATAAATCAAGATTTCACTTTCATTGATGATGGTAATGCAGCCTTTGTTGAAAGGCTTCTAAAAACTCCTGATTTCGTTTAAATTAAATTGCAAAGCATTGCTGAAATTCGTGAAATAGTGGTAGATAAAATAACTTACTATATCCATATAGAAATATTAGCTTATGATAAAAATCCATGACATCTACTTCAATGATTTCCAAAATCTGGCCGAGTTCATAAAAAATTACCCGATGTTTAAATAAGAAATCATACCTCTTTTTTAATCACACTTAATAGTCAAAAGAAGAGGACATATAAAAAACTTATTTGAAGTTTTAAAATTTTGCGCAACATTGCTTATATACAATTATGAATAACTCGTTTGCTGTCCATGTTAAATTTGGATCAATCGGTTATTAATTGAAGTAAGCCAAAGTCGTATTACCATTATGCCACATCAAATGCATTATTGCTGAAACCATTTTAATTTTTTAACAATATTTTTCAGAACCAATTAGAGACCATGTTTTCAAATACTCTTATGTGATTAGTTTAACTTGTCATCACTTTAATGTATTTAAAATTCTTAAATTGATTTTACTAAATGTCTAAATTAACCAGTTGAAACAGTACAAATCATAAAGCCAAGCTTCATTTTTAATTCTGTATGTAATTTTGAATTTAAAGTATGGAAGTAGGACGTCTCTCAAAGTCGGATTTGATTTGATTTGATTTGATTTGATTTGATTTGATTTGATTTGATTTGATTTGATTTGATTTGATTTGATTTGATTTGATTTGATTTGATGATCTGATCTGATCTGATCTGACCTGATCTGATCTGATCTAATCTAATTTGATTTGATTTGATTTGATTTGATTTGATTTGATTTGATTTGATTTGATTTGATTTGATTTGATTTGATTTGATCTGATCTGATCTGATCTGACCTGATCTGATCTGATCTAATCTGATCTGATCTGATCTGATCTGATCAAAATGTTACTGACAAATTTGAACTTAATTTTGTTTTGTCTTCATGTTTATATTTTTGTTGTAAAAATGTTAGCTTTTAAATATTTAAATTTGCAACCATATTTTATTCGTGATTATGAAGAAAGTAAAAAAACAATTCAATATTTTATTGATTTTTCTTTTTTCATTGGTCCTTAAATGTTTTATGAGCCGGAGTCATATGAGGTCCATTTGAATTTTGACTTGATTTGTTCAGCTGTTATGAATTTCATTGGGAACAAACTAACAAACCATTTGCATTGTTATTAAGAACCAATATTAATATTTTTATATATTTTTAAATTGTAATATAAATGACCTAATAAAAAAAAATCCAAGAAAATTTGAAATATATGCATTGATTAAGTAAATTTTAATAAATTTTTATTTACTTTAATTTGTGGTGAACCTCATGTATTGAATATTCTTCATTTCTAACCAATTCCACCTCCATAGAAAGTTCCCACCCACTCAATAATTTTATGTAAAACCAGCTTACCTTCCACTTTTACTCGAAATAAACAGTGAACTAGAAAACTGGAATATATTTCATATTTTTTTTTCTTTTACGTAAAGAGACTGAAAGCTTAATTTCAAGTGACCCTCCATACAACATATTTTAAATGTAAACATTGAAATAGAATAAGGTTATGAATTTGTGCAATTGTTTCTAAGATTTGTCTTAATTTCAAGTGGCCCTCGGGCGATAACACTTTTAAAATTATAAACATTGAAATCGAATACCGTTGGGATATTTCGTAGTTGTTGCAAAGGTTTATCTCTAAAATAGTTCAGTTTTAAATTTCAAAACTATTGGCGACATTTCATCATTAAAAGGAAAAAACGAGTATTCCACGTTTCTGATTCTCACTGTATTTTATTTCATAATAAGGAAATACATTCCCCCCCCTGGATGATATATAGAATATGTTTTACAATATCTTCATCCTTCCTTCCTTGTCGTGGTTTCACCATGGTTAAATATTTAATCAGATCCGAAACCTGGAAGAAAAGAAAAATCTTTTCCATCAAAACATTGTCAAACAGTTCTTTATATTTTACTACAGGGTGCTACATGAAAATTGCAATATAAACTATGGGGTATTTAAAAAAAATTAAACTAAATTATACTACAATGATCTTTGGTAGCGGTACGATATTTTAAGGACACAATGTTTAAATGATTGAAGATGCAAAGATTGCTATGAACGATGAGCTTTATTATATAGATTACAGTTGTACTACTGCTTTTTTTTCAACACATAAACTTTTACAAGTCATAATTATTTTCTGGACCTTTGTCCTAGTTTTCATCTCATAGAATTTAAGTTTAAGTTGCGTTTTTCATTTTCAAAAATGTCTTTTACTATCTCTAGTTTAAATACTAATTATTACTAACATAGCAGTATGATAAGATGTCGATTTTTTAGAAACAATGCTTTTTTCTGTTTTGTTTAAAGGAGAGATAAAGTATAGTACATGCAAGGTAATTGGACTATATCTTATACTTATGCCTGGTATCCAAGAAGCCAAATGTTTTGATTTTACAGTTCAAATTTGTCCCCCCCCCTGGGAGTTCCTAGTGGGGAGAGAAATTTTTTGGCGCTTCGCGCAAATTTCGCCCCCCTCCCCCTCAAGATTTATTTCTGTAAACGCCCTTGGGCTTTGCCATCTTTGCAATAAGGGTAACTGGCAATTACGTTTCAAGTCCCTTTCAATAGAGGGACATAGTTTAGTTTAGTCAGCAGGGGATAATTAAAAAGTACCCAACATTTCGAGGACACCCTGTAGAGTTGTCGGTAAGGGATAATACTGTTTGTGACACTAATGCTATATTAGGAGAATGAGGGGGGGGGGGGCTAAACATAGGATGATTAAATGGATGGTTGGATGTATTAGGAACAGAAAATTATTATAATTAACATAAATAATATTTGAGAAAATATAAATATTTAATATTTTCAGGATTAACTCCAATACTAAAAAGAATTCTTAATTATATTATTTACAAAGTTATCTGTCAAGTTTATTCAGCACAAAAAAAGAAAGAAAGAAAATGGAAATCGAAATATGAAGGTATACACGTATAAGGTATGTATATTAAAGGTATGGGGATAGATAGAGTTTGTTTACACATTTGATGGTGACGTATCAGGACTGCTAGAAACTAATTTTATCAAAACAACAACAAAGGTGAAAAATTTCCTCTTAAAGTCAAGTTGAAACAAAAACTCTGTTATGGATATGGATATGGATATGATTATGAATACACACATAGATAGATAGATAGATAAATGGATAGATATGTGGGTTACATATACATAGATGGATAGATAGATGGATCTACATGAAAATGGTAGATTGTAGATCATGCCTAGATTACGGCTGATAATGGTCAGTGTGAATAATTTTTGGAATAATACTGTCATTAGTCCTGTACATATTTATTCATAGATTTTACAGATAGGATAATAGTAGTTCCTGGTTTATATTTACTCATAGATGTTTAAGATAGGACAATGGTAGTTCCTGGTACATATTTATCCATAATTTTTTCGGATAGGACAATATTAGTTCCTGGTTCATATGCATTTATCCATAGATTTTACAGATAGGACAATATTAGTTCCTGGTACATATTTATCTATAGATTTTACTGATAGGACAGTACTAGTTCCTGGTAAACATTTATTCATAGATTTTACAGATAGGACAATATTAGTTCCTGGTACATATTTATCCATAGATTTTACAGATAGGACAATACTAGATCCTGGTAAACATTTATATCTATAGATTTTACAGATAGGACAGTACTAGTTCCTGGTAAACATTTATTCATAGATTTTACAGATAGGACAATATTAGTTCCTGGTACATATCTATCCTTAGATTTTACAGATAGGACAATACTAGATCCTGGTAAACATTTATTCATAGATTTTACAGATAGGACAACATTAGTTCCTGGTACATATTTATCCATTATAGATAGGACAATACTAGATGTTGGTAAACATTTATTCATAGATTTTACAGATAGGACAATATTAGTTCCTAGTTAATAGATTTTACAGATAGGACAATATTAGTTTCTGTTACACATTTAGCCATAGATTTTACAAATAGGACATCACATAGTAGTTCTTGTTACACATTCATCCATAGATTTTACAGATAGGACAATAGTAGTTCCTGCATTATTCTGAAATTATTTGATGTTCCAATATTTTTATATTTAATTTTTAACGGAAAAATATTTGTTAGTCCAGTTCCAATAACAAAATGTTTTATAAATGCTTCCGACAAAAAAGATAAAGATGGTTAAATCAGAATTCTGTTGTCTATATCCACTTATTAAATATCTGAACAATTCCTTTTTTCTATTGAATCAATCTTAAGAAAAAGTTTACATTATATTATTGCAAATATTTCAAACAATGAGTCTTTTACGCTATCGACGGATTTTGAATTAGAGATTTTAAAATGACTGAACTTGCGACGATACAGACAGGATATAATTTGTTGTTTTTAGTTTTAATGAGGGGAGGGGGGATATTTTTGTTTGTGTAAACCTAACTTATATGTTTGTGTTGAATGTTTGTTTATGAATTTGTCCAACTGTAGGTAATGGTCACCGAGACTAATCTTTATGGACCTGAATATCATTACTGTCCGCAATATGAAGAAATATAGTCTAAACACACCGCAGAATATTTCAATATCATTACTGTCCGCAATATGAAGAAATATAGTCTAAACACCCCGCAGAATATTTCAATATCATTACTGTCCGCAATATGAAGAAATATACTTTAAACACGCCGCAGAATATTTCAAAATCTATACTGTCCACAATATAGTCTAAACACACCGCAGAATATTTCAATATCTTTACTGTCCGCAATATGAAGAAATATAGTTTAAACACGCCGCAGAATATTTCAAAATCTATACTGTCCACAATATGAAGAAATATAGCTTAAACACACCGCAGAATTTTTCAAAATAAAGACTGTCCGCAATATGAAGGAATGTATACTATTTACGCAACAGAATAATTAATACTATCTCCAGCATAATAATATTGCAATATCAATATTGTCTATAATATGAAGAAATATTGTCTAAATACGCCACAGAATATTTCAATATCAATACTACTCTCCACAATATGAAGAAATATAATATAAACTCGCCGCAGAGTATTTCAAAAGTTTGCAATATGATTGCTTATTGTCTTTTCACGCAGCAGAGTAATTTCATGTCAATATTGTCCGATATATAGAGAAATATTGTTTAATCGTGCAGCATAAAATTTCGATGTAAGTATTGTCTGCATGCAATTTAAAGAAATAGTTTGAGAGCATATGTTTTGTGATTGTGGCAAAGTTTGAAGAATACCTTGTGTGAAAAAGTTTGCAGAATACCTTGTGTGACAAAGTTAGCAGAATACCTTGTGTGACAAAGTTTGCAGAATACCTTGTGTGACAAAGTCAGCAGAATACCTTGTGTGACAAAGTCAGCAGAATACCTTGTGTGACAAAGTTAGCAGAATACCTTGTATGACAAAGTTTGAAAAAATTCGCTGTGTGCCAAAGTTTGGAAAAAATCCTCTGGCGAAGTTCAGAAGAAGACCAAGTTACCAAGTTTTTAAAAACACTCGGTTTTATCGCCAGTTAAAAAACAAATATGATATGTGGCCAAGTTGCTAAGCATAGGCTATGTGATCAAGTTTCAAAGTCTATGCTGTGTGACTTACCAAATTTAAAAGAATACACTGCTTGTAAAAGTTTGAAAAAATACATTATCTGGCCAAGTTGTTAAGCATAAGCTATGTGATCAAGTTTTAAAGTCTATGCTGTGTGACTTACCAAAGGAATTGAGTCTTTGTCACAAACTCTGCTTTTCTAAACCCTATATCTTTGGAACCAAATGTTGTAGACCTTAGATATTTCAAACTATGAATTCTGTTAATTCAAATAATCAGAGTTTGAAATATCGAAGGTTTACAACATTGGGTTCTGAAGATATTGGGATTTAAATATTTGATTTTGTTACAAAGACTCAATTCCTTTGAAACAATTCGCTGCATGCCAAAATTTAAAAGAATACAATCTTTGCCAAAGTTTAAAAGAATACACTCTTTGCCAAAGTTTAAAAGAATACACTCTTTGCCAAAGTTTAAAAGAATACACTCTTTGCCAAAGTTTGAAAGAATACGCTCCTTGCAAAAGTTTAAAAGAATACGTTGCGTGCCAAAATTTCAGATACAAGTATATTTTAGAATTCCTGAACTCCTAGAACTGCCACTTTAAATAATAATTGAATATCTATATTTACTACAGAGGGAACCAGCATAAAGGATTATCTAGATACAATACAGGGGGAATCAGTATTAATGAATACTTAGATATAATACAGGGGGAACTAGTATTAAGGATTACCTAGACATAATACAGGGGGAACCAGCATTAATAAATACTTATATATAATACAGGGGGAATCAGTATTAATGAATACTTGGATATAATACAGGGGGAATCAGTATTAAGGAATACTTAGATATAATACAGGGGGAACCAGTATTAATGAATACTTAGATATAATACAGGGGGAACCAGCATTAATAAATACTTATATATAATACAGGGGGAATCAGTATTAATGAATACTTGGATATAATACAGGGGGAATCAATATTAATGAATACTTAGATATAATACAGGGGGAACCAGTTTTAATGAATACTTAGATATAATACAGAAGGAATCAGTATTAATGAATACTTAGATATAATACAGGGGTAACTAGTATTAATGAATACCTAGATACAATACAGAAGGAACCAGTATTAATGAATACCTAGATACATTACAGGGGGAACCAGTATTAATGAATACTTAGATACAATACAGGGGGAACCAGTCTGGTAATAATGAAAACCAAGATGCAATACAGGGGGGACCAGTATTAATGATTACCTAGATACAATACAGGGGGAACCAGGCAAAGTTCCCCCTAACGCTAACGCTAACACATGTAAGTGAAAACATTCTTTTTAAGTCCTAAAAAAAGGTTATAAGAATATTAGAATATTATTGAATTTAGACATCATTAGTAAAATAGTTAAAAAGATCTAATTGGACAACATTTCAAGTATATAAATCAGTGCAAAGCAATATACAGGGTGTTTAGTGTATAATGTATAATGTATAAAATACAGGGTGTTTCGGAAAAAATTATTTCTTGCAGTTGTAAATGAATGTTCAAGGGGATTCAGAATTAATGAGACAATCTTTGTGTAAGAGGTTATTCACAACTTGTTAAAATTAACTAACCGTCCTAAAAACCTGGTAATAGTCCCTTTTAAATAAGTGCAATGTCTAATTAGAATGTATTTAGGGTGTATAAATCAGTATTGAGTACTTTGCATTTTATTACAGGGTATCCACAAAATATACTATGTATAGACAGCGTTAATTTAAAAGTTTTCTGAAAGGGACTGCAAGTGTAATTTCAATTGATCCTCCCTGTTTTAAAAATGTGCTTTTAGAGAAACCACAATTGAAAATAATCAGTTTTTCAAATTATAAACTTTGATATCTAATTCATACTTGATCAGACAAAGACAAAGTTAGATGGGGAGGCATCTTTGCATGGAAGATCACTTAAAATTACGCTTACAGTCCCTTTAATAGACTTAGACTTTAATATTTTCAAATAATTAATACAAGAATCGGACCAATTGGTTTTCAAAAATAAGATAATTTTTTAAAACCGCAGTTTGGATAAGTTTAGTTGTTGTATTTTTATGGTGCAATTGTGATTCGTACATACCTTTATATTTATATAGCTATTCATTTTTCAGTTTTTAATTTCACATTTTATTTAAAAAGAATTGTACTGAACAAAATGTTTTACGTCTCACGACGTTCTTCAGCAGTCAAAGTTCTTTGAACAAGAAAAATGTCCACCATTTTGAATAATTTTATTCAATTTTATTAAATCAAGGGAGGTGGACNCTCCCCATCATGCACACACACAAACCGCCACTGTTATTCTATCTTTTAAAACAAGTTTGATCAGTTTCTGGTTTATATAGTGCCAAATCTAACAATATCAGTAATTAGCACTGCTTGCAAATTCTATTCTTATCAATACCAAACTTTATCCTGCAAACTACATTATCTCGGCTTAAATATAATTTGTTTTTCAATACTTTTTGCAATCTTGATTTTTTGCAATGCGTTGTTATAAATCTAAACATTGTGTTCATGGAAATTGATTTAAACTCTTATATTTTTCCCGCGTATAATCAATTAAAAAAAAGTAATATAATTCTAATAAAACTTTTAGAATAGCTAACAAGTTTTCTCAGAGAAACTTAACTTTATTAAACATGAACTTTGAGCATTGATCTCTATTTATGCATCGACCTATTGATCAATTTAAATATTTTTTCTATGATATCACTTAAATTGAAGGATCAAACGTTGATCTTCAAAATTCAAAAGTGGATATCGAGATCAATATTTAAAACTCTTTTATTTTGGGTAAAAGGTTTTTTAGAACTTTTCTTATTATTGATAAGATGCATTTTTTAAAGCAAGGGACAAAATATAAAATAAAAAGGGGTAAACGGAGATATTAAATCTAAGTACATTAATTTTTTAATACGTCGTGCCAAAAAATAGTGTTATAGGAAAAGAAGGCATGAAAAACTGAGAGAAAAAAGCTAGAAGACAGAAAAAGGAAAAAGGAAACACGCATGGACTGATTTCCCGGAAATAATTTCAGCTTTTCAATTTTTCATTCTGTAAAACAAGGGACGGAATTTATCAAAGTTAGAAGGGAAAAGGAAGGTTCTGAAGATATTGGGATTTAAATATTTGATTTTTCAAAACTTTTTATTACTTGAATATTTAATTTATTATTTTTATAAAGAAAATTAATTATTTTCAATAAGAAAATTAACTATTTTTATTAAGAACATTTTCATATTGTTTGAAGTTTCTCTGTGTCCGATATATTTGTGTCAAGTTTAAAGATTTCTGAAAACTGAACTGAATGGTTTTAAAACTTTGTTTGTTCCAATCTGCATAAAGGAAACAACAGTTCAAAACAGTATCAAAAAAAAGGTTTTAAATTAGCTTGATATAATATCTCATTTTGTGTAGGTGCCACATTTGGATTGGAGACTTTAAAATGTTAATTCTCTTTTTATGCTCAAATAATTTTAGAAGGTTTACAAATAATTTGAGTTCAGTGATGGTTAACATTGGTTGAATTCTTAATTTATAGTTTTCAAATCCTTAAAATTAGCAATGTTACTTATCATTGTAAAAGAAAAAGAAGAGTATTATTGTGAATCGTTACAGGAAATTTTTGTCTTAGGTCAATGTTATTAAAAAGTTTTATAATTTCTAAACTTATTTCATAAAACTAAAAACTTGCCTAATTCTTACTAGATTCTAAAAAGTGAGAAACACTACTTATTGTAAAATATTTACAGGCCCTTGTAAATATATTTTTATGGTTTTGAATTATGTTTTGTGTTAGCTTGATGACTCTATACACTAGAAGAACTAGAAGGTTCTAAACTTGTAAAATGTTAACACCCCTGCTCTAATTGAATACAGTTGTAAACCCTATAGTGCTCACTTGGTCATTTACTTTTCAGCTATATGTCTATCTATCCATCTATCTATCTATATATCTATCTATCTATCTATCTATCTTTCTATCTATCTATCTATCTATCTATCTATCTATCTATCTATCTATCTATCTATCTATCTTTCTATCTATCTATCTATCTATCTATCTATCTATCTATCTATCTATCTATGTATCTAGATAGATAGATAGATTTATAGATTGATAGATAGAGAGATATTAAGATAGATAGATACACAGATATATACAGGGTGGCCCAAAAAACAGGGCGTTATCAACTCTTTTAATTGTTAAAAACAAGACTTGAAAATGTGCTCTTTCATATAGTTTTTAATTTTAGAAGGGGTCAGTGAAGTAAAATTTCGCGTTTGATCCTTCTACTCGGTGTAAAACTATGTCGAATATTCGAAAATCTCTCTGTTAACTTCACTAACCAATATTGTTCAAGAAACAAAAAAATTCTTTTACACATATCTGAACCCCCATAGATATTTCTTTTAAGTTTTCTGAAATACAAGGTTTATAAGTAGTCCTAAACCCAGCACTCTATGAAGAGAACCCTAAAACGAGAGGTTGCAGCAACCACCCCGGGGTCCCATGGTTTAGAACAGCTTTGATGGACCTAAGAAAAAGGCGATTTTCTTTGCAGGACATTGAAATGGGAAATCTTGCATACAATACAGCATTTTTTTTTAAAATCTATTTTTTGACAAATATGCATGACATTTTTGAATTTCTTGAAAGCCAATCTGTTAAACTTTTTTAAAAAATTCGCGAAACTATTTTTTTAATTAGACAAGTGTAAAAACAAAAATGCGAAAATATATTATTTCTATCACACCATAAAATCTTAAACAGATCAGATGAGCAGTTTCGAAGAAAATCCGCATCTTCTTGCTGGATTCCAAAGTAATAAATATTTTTGTTCTGTTGAAAATTAATGAGTCATTGCAGGCAGAACTTTGCTTCAATTGATTATTTAAACACTAAAATTGCGGATTTCTATAATTTAATTTCACGCATTTTCATCCATATTTGTTTAAAATGAGATTACCAAAAAAATGCTGTATTGTATTCACCCTTTTTTTGCTCACATTATATATTTGTATTTATCTATCTATTTACATATCTATCTTTCTTTCTATATTTGTATTTATCTGTTAGTTTATCTATTTTGGGGGCTTCTTAATTTTTTTTTGTATTTACTTTACGACCCTGACATCATAAAAGTTTTTTGGGACAGAGGTTCTCTCAAAAACCTTTACAGACGTAAACGTGTAAAGAATTTTCTTCCTGAACCAATTTTTTTTTACTTCCACGGACATCGCTGGACACTTGAGCTAGTATATGTATACTAATCTTAGAAATACGATTGTTGAAATTTCAAGAGATAAATATTATTAGATTTTGAAATGTTTTGTAAATGAACTCAAGATACTGATAATAAAACTTTTGCTTTATAATATCAAATAAATATCATCCTTCTATTTCAAAGCTTTATGGGCACCACTGCATGGGAATTATTTGCATCATATATTTAGCAGATCATTTTATGTATGTGTGACACCTTGGTTAAAGGGCCTGTAAGCGTAATTTCAAGTAACCCTCCATACCAAGCATAAAACAAAACAGTTTTTTGTCTGATCAAGTATAAGTTTATAGATATCCATGTTTTTGTTTTAATTATAATGTTTACTTTCATTTGTGGTTCTTTTGCAAATGTGACTTGCGCATTCCTTGCTTATAAGAAACAAAGGAGAAATTCACAGAAATAGAAACTTTGCTAGTCAAAAAATCACATTGTTTTCGAAATTTTTGACTGATTAGGGTTTCGTGGCCGTGGATACCGTTTTAAATTGAGCGTTGCTATCTTTGCATGCATGATCACTTAAAAATTCGCTTACAGTCCCTTTAATAAATGGTACTCAATACATAATATGATAATATATCATAAACTTACCTGAACCCTCTCCTTCACATCCATCCTCCCTAGCTATAGGTACAGGGTGTTTCGGAAAATAGGAAGAAATAAATTTATCCAAAAGCTATTTAGCATTCAAGGTGTTGTGCTCTTAGCAATATTAACGGTGTGCTATTATTTAAATATTTTGAAAGTTCATTTTATTTTAATCTTGAAAATTTTCAGACACCTAAGACTATAGATAGGTCTTATCCGAAATTAGATCTTATTACCTATACTCCTGATGTATTCACTGATATATCTATCTATCTATCTATCTTTTTTATCTATCTATCTATCTATCTATCTATATATCTATCTATCTATCTATCTATCTATCTATCTATCTATCTATCTATCTATCTATCTATCTATCTATCTATCTATCTATCTATCTATCTATCTATCTATCTATCTATCTATCTATCTATCTATCTATCTATCTATCTATCTATCTATCTATCTATCTATCTATCTATCTATCTATCTATCTATCTATCTATCTATCTATCTATCTATCTATCTATCTATCTATCTATCTATCTATCTATCTATCTATCTATCTATCTATCTATCTATCTATCTATCTATCTATCTATCTATCTATCTATCTATCTATCTATCTATCTATCTATCTATCTATCTATCTATCTATCTATCTATCTATCTATCTATCTATCTATCTATCTATCTATCTATCTATCTATCTATCTATCTATCTATCTATCTATCTATCTATCTATCTATCTATCTATCTATCTATCTATCTATCTATCTATCTATCTATCTATCTATCTATCTATCTATCTATCTATCTATCTATCTATCTATCTATCTATCTATCTATCTATCTATCTATCTATCTATCTATCTATCTATCTATCTATCTATCTATCTATCTATCTATNATTTTAGGGCTAGGTTAGGTTAAGACAATTTCTGGGCCGAGCGCTGGGGCCAGGATGGGCTATGGGACCGAGCGCTGCGGCTAGGACATGCTAGGGGGCCGGCGCTGCGGCCACATGATTAATTATAAAAAATGTACAAAATTGATAGAAAGGGGGGTCCAAAAATCGTTCTCTAGGAAATTACCGATATCTTTGCGAATGTTTTTATGAAATACACATATTAATTATAGTAAAATGATGATAATAATTATGATAATAAAGGATTTAAAGCTATATTTCAAACTAGATAGAACGTATATGTTTATAGTTTTTAGACTTGTGTAAATTAGCCTATATATATATATACCAATCCATTTTTATATCTTTTTATATATAATATATATATTCTTTAATTGCAGGAAAAAATTATGCATAATTACAGTCCTTTTTAGTTCTCATATAGGTCACTTTAAAGCCCCCTTTCAGGTTCTTTTTAGGCCTTCATGGTGTACCCCTTTCCTGACATGTCCCCACTGCTTTGTCTTAAAATGAACTAATAGTTTTTGACACGCATTCTTTATAATTAACATGGGAGTTTTTCAAATCTGAAAGTTGAAATAACCGTCAAATGAATTGTTACTTTATAATAAAATATTCAAAGATAAATATATCTATACATTTTTTAAATTTTACCTCATAAAAGGGACTGTGACCGTATGTCAACCATTTTCCCACGTCAAAAAAAGGTTTTTTCGTATTTGCAATTTCATACTTTTTTGTTGGAATATATAATCTAAATATTCAAGAAAAAAGTTTTCTGTGCTTTTTTCGACAAACTTTGTTGTACCTTCAGATGATAGAAGGAAGGGGTAGTATGTTTGAACCCACTTTTTACTATTGAACATTCAAAATAATATGTAACCCTTGATATATATAGAAGAAAATGTTTTTTTTTATAAAGTTTAAGTGCATTTTCCAAGGATGAGAATTGTTTTATCAATCTTATGTTACTTCTTCCCATGCTTTAGGCAAAAAAGTTGTTTAGATTTAAGTCCTGTAAAGCACTGCTAAGTGACCTGTATTGTGAACAAGGTATTGAACAAGGACTGACAGATAATTTTTACTTTCTTTGTTAACCATTCAAGACCTACAAATATAACAGGCAGTCAGAGATCCAGGGGGTCCCCGGTCATATGACAGGGAGGGGGGGGGGGGCAAAAGAGGGGGAGAGAAAGAAAAAAAGATAGTTGCAAAGTAGAGAGTAGTGACATAAAGAACAAAAATTATAATGCCTGAGATGTAAAATTAATATAGATATTATAAATAGCTAAAAAAGATTGAAAAGAAAAAAACACAGAGGAAAAAAATACACTGTTAGAATAATTCTAACATTTTCGAGCTTACCGAAAGCATTTCGAAGTTACGAATATTTTAATGGAAATAATGATCAGAATGTCTAACAATTTGTGATATATGATTAACAGTCTGTTTAAAATTTTTAAAAATTTCCTCACGCAATGTAAAGGGTAAAAATTAAAGACTAAAAAAACGATGGGGAGGGAAGTATATTGAGAGGGGGGGGGGCGAGGTTTATAAAGACATGGAGATATATTCACGTAAAAAGGACAATATCAACATGTACTCTTATTAATCAAGTTCTTATTCTTTTATATTTCACACCTTTCATATCCAGATGGACACCCACATAAACACCTTCTAGAGATAATAATTTTTTAAATATCTTAATGGTCCTTTAATTAATGATTGTCTAATTGACATTTTTAAAGATTTAACTTCAAAAATTTGCCACGATTACATCTTAATTTGGCGGATTTTCTTGGAAAACTGCAAGTTAATTGTTTTTATTGGTCCCCATATTCTATGTGACGCTGCAATCTTATCTTAAAATGCCTGAAAGTCATTAGACTTTTTACAACTCTTTATCTTTAAAGATCATTTGGAAAAGTGAGTTTTTACATGAGTTCTCCCATACAAGGTGTTCTAGTGGTATTAGGCTTATTTGTTACTGTTTTAAACTCTACTCTATAATCTAATAGAGTATAATGTACCCAGCTTCGTCCGGAAATCTACCCCCCCCCCCAATACTTCAAGATGTGCATGCTCTCACACAAGAATCGGGCAGTATTTTGCCAAATACTCCTTTTAAACTTAAAGTAAAAACAAGAGCCTTGCATTTTTAAAATCTATATGTCTAGAGCTACAAAAAAGTGTGCTGGTGATTCAAAACAAATACCAAGGCGTTGCGCGCGACATTTTAAAGTATTGACTGTTTTAAAATTCGATGACTAATTTTCAGAGGAGTCAAGATCTTTTTCATCACCAAACAAACTAACAATAGTTCACCAAGAAAACCTTAAATTTGGAAACCAAGCAAAGAACATCCCCCTTGGTACTAACGTGTTTTCAAATCAAATTTTTATGCAATCAGACAAAAAGTTTAAGAGTTATGATCTTGCATACATACAAACAAACAAACAGACAAGCACTAATTACTAATTTAGATAGAAAGATGTAAGCAACTTACCCATATTTCTGTAGAAATTCATACAAAAACGTTCTTGGGTTGTGATTGAAAGTCAGTTTTCGGGTCCATTCTAGAAAACGATTTTTGGTAGGAGAAAAAGGTTGGTTGGGATCCCCCATAAGGGATTGAGGTTGAAGTTTGAAATATTTCTACCATAAAGATATAGGGATTCGAAAATTTGTGTTTGTGGTAAAGATTCAATTTCTTTAGATTTTATGTTTAATTGGAGCAAAATAATTGCGAATGGAATGGAAATTAATGGATGAGAGAGAAGTAATTTGAGCTAGGTAGGACTAATTCTAAAGAAGATCAAAATTAACCCTCTTTAAAAGTTCCATTCTTATGCTAAGTAAACACATAGTTGTGAATTTTTTATTTTATGAAAACTGTATATTTTCTCTAAATGCAATAGCATATTTAGTATCCCCAGTAATCAAGGATTATAACATTAATCGTGGTTGAATTATTCATTTTTACTTTACACTGGCTTCACTTAGAAATAATTAGCATATTGCAAATTTTTCAAAGAACAGAAAATTTCAGCCAGAATTATCAAGGATAATCAAATATTTTATGAAAATCTTAAATAAAATCTTCAGACTAAACCGAAAAATCGACAGAATTTTTCAAAACAGAAAAGACAAGAAATGAAATTAAAAGATTATAAGCGGCTTAAAAAAAGTTTATTTTCGGTTTTTCCTAAAATTACGATTTTACCTCTCAAGGGCTAATTGGCCCCCTTCCTTCGGGAATTATATCAATGCAACGAAGACATTTCTATTTAAGTTTTGATTTCTAACAACTTTTTCCTTTCAAATTACAAGTTTACAAGTAAAAAAAGAGAAGCTTTAGATTAAACCTTTTTTCATGTTTAAGTAGTCATGCTGTTTGAAAGCTTGGTACAAATCAAAATTTAAATCGAATGTCGCCTTCATTGTATATATATATATATACAATACGACGTCGACTGTATGAAAACTAAAATGGAAATCCTTATATATATAATACGACATATAATTTCAAACTTAAAGATATTAGTTATGTTTATATTCTTTAAGGAAGTGATTGTGAAATTTATTTAGGAGTAGGGTGTAAGGAAACATAAGAAAATTATGTTTTAACAGCAGGATTTTCTATTTCTATCAAATTTTTTTAAAACAGTGCACGGCAAATTAAAGTAAACTGGACTTAGGACGGAATCTCATTTATTTTTAATTATATCTCTGATTGAAGAACTATTGAAAGTAAAAAATGCTTTACTTTCTAATTTATGATAATTTAATTTAATTATTATAATTTAATACGAGGTAACATCGTACCAACTACCAGTAATGTTGCAGAAATTTAACCTTCTGTCTAGTTTACAGTCATTGGAAAAATCATCCACAGGTAATCTTAAACCAACTGGAATAACACAACAATAGTGCAAGATCTCTTTTCCAAAATTAATAAGCAGTCCCTTTAGACTGAATTGAACCTAAAACCATCAATTATTGTAGCTCCCCTCCTCTCTTGCAAGGGTCATTATAGCAGTGAACTGTAACTAACAATACGTGACGTCAGAGCCCACAAATTTGTAAATATTGTAATGTATTGTTATGTATTGAGGAATATTGAAGCATACAGGGGGTCCCAAAAAACATGGGAATTAATTGACGACTTCAAAATGTTATCAAGTTTTTAGCAGGTTTCAGCAGGCTTTTTTCTCTAAATGTAAAAATTTCCAATTATAGCAGATCACAATTTGGAAATTCCAATAATAAGAGTTTTCGATTTGTTTCTGTGTAATTCAAATTTTATTCACGAAAAAAGACTTTCTAGCACAAAGACGATCTAAAAGTCGTCGTCACTTAATTATCATGTTTATTGGAAAACCCTGCACATTGGTTCCAACCAATTACACATTTTTTAAGAGAATCGTATTTCTTTTTGGAAAAACCGATAATAAACTTGTTGTTGTCCGCTTAAGTCTTACAAGGCAAATAAAAATTTTGTTTTACTTTCACGAAATTAGATAAATGTACATATAGGAGGGATCCCTGAAGACTCCCCCCCCCCCTCGGGTGAGGGAATAGATATGAAAAAGAATATATTATGCCGTATACTACAGGAGCTTAAAAAAACACGTAAAATTAACTATAACGAAGTACATCCTACGTCTTGTCTGTATTGTAATATTTTCAGTCATATTTTTATCTCTAATTCAAAATTCGTCAAAAATTGATATATTAAAAATATAAAGAATAGTTTAAAAATAAAATAAAAGATCACTGACTTTCAACCAAGACCTCTAATTTACCGTGACATAGAATCCCCTATTTCTAGTAATTTAGATTTTAGATTTAAGTTTTATTGAACACAGTTTCTATCCAAACACACGCAGTAAAATCTTTAATAGAATTAGTTTGGGGAACAAATACCATGGTTTCACCAAATATACAGAGGTACAAACAAAAATACAAACCATAGCTCTAAAATCCAGCGATTATTTGAAACAAACGTTATATCCTCACATATTCATAAATATTTAAAGCTATTCATTTTTCTAGATAGTCAAAGTTTAAAACAGCCAAGGTTGACATCATCAGGATGCAAAGATATAGGGATGTGACGATTAGAGTTTGCAGCGAGAAAATAGTTAAGAAATAAAATGAAATCAACCAATATTTCTTTTTTGGAATTTTTTTATGGTTTCCCTGTGAGATTATTGTTCCCCGGTTTACTACCATTATGAAAAAGTTTTAAAACCAGGATATATCTTTTAGAATAATAATAGTAGTATTGTAATAACTTATATTTTCCTTAAAATACACTGCAAAAAGTGCATTTAGATTTTACCTCTCTAAATATCTATTATCCCGATCGCTGGATTTCGATATCCAATTCGGGCACTTTTGAATTTGAAACAAAGTCTTCATGATCTTTTGATCAATGGTTGAAGGCAAAATTTACGGACTTCTGATTGGCTGTTATCTCAAGAATTGATCTCGATATCCACAATATTTGATTTCCCAGCTCACTTTCTATCTTTAACCAATCAGAAGCGAACTGCAAAATATCCCAGCCAATGAGGAAACACCAGTCTTAGAAAATTCTCCTGGATTGTGTTTACGTTTGTTTATTCAATTTCGAGATGTCTAACACAACGATATGACACTGACATAGGGAAAATATTGACCAATATTTAAAAAAAGGTTAGTCTAGACCCGTTTTTATTAAAGATTTCATTAAAAATTCTTGGAATTTTTCACTAAATGTCGAATTGGCAGTTTTAATAGAAATAATTCTTGGAATGTTTTACTAAAAGGTGAATTGACACTCCTAATAGAAATGGTTCTTGGAATATTTTACTAATTGTCAAATTGACACTCCTAATAGAAATATCTCTTGAAATATTTCAGAAAAATTCGAATTAACACTTCTTATAGTTTTAGAAATAATTCTTGGAATGTTTCACTAAATGTTAGATTAACATTTCTAATAGAAATAATTCTTGGAGTTTTTCACTATTGACAAATTGACACTTCAATCCAAATATTAATCTTCACGAAATCCAAATTTTATTCTTCCCTCAATCCATACCGGGATCATCTTCAAATCCAAACTTAACTAAAATGATCAAGAGAAATAATTTGGTGGTATAAACTTAATTAACGAAATTCAACTATTTTTCACTTTTTATAAAATCTGGACCCAGATAGATAAAATTATCAAAGTTTAAAATTGCCAAAAGTGTACAGCATTAGGTTGCAAAGATATAATTGGATAAAATTTTATGCGAGTGTTCAGTCCCTTTTTAAATTTTTTTTACTTGAATTGAATTTGAAAAGACAATTTGGGACTCAGTTAGCAACTTAACTACCTAGTTTTGCATTCTTTACTGAAGTGGTGGGGTTAATGATATGGGTGGTCCTTAAAGGGATTGCAGACGTATTTTAAAGTCACCTGACATTAAAGATTAACATCGAAAAAATTTAATTTTGTTTGCTATAGGAAATATAAATTTATCTCATTTATCAATTATCATTTACACACAAGTAGATATAAGAAAAGAAAATTTATTTGGTTACATATTATAAATAAAATTTTTTTTCTTTATTTAAGGAAATATGATTGAAAACATATCAGATTTCAATCTTTCGTGCAATTTAACTTTAGTTTGACGTGATTCTGTAATTGGAAGTTTGCTTGAAATAACGCCAACAGTCCCTTTAATAACCCATCCAAACATGTTCTAGTCCAACTGGTTTCATGTTTGCCTCTTTACTTTACAGGTATAGTTAACATAATTTTAATCAATCCTTTGTAAAGCTCGTTAAAAATAAATTTATTGATTTAAAAACTTGTCATAATTTTTGTGTTGTCAAATGTTTCAGAAATCTAAATCTTTTTGAACTAAGTGAAGGCAAGCCTTGCTTATCTTTAATTAATGGGGGGGGGGGGAGGGGCAGTATTAGACATTTTTATGTAAAAGAATGAAAGAATTTTCAATTTTCATTTTTTTTATTTGACATTTCCAATATTGAAGTTCTATTCAGCTTTGAATTGAAGAATACAATCACAAAATTGTTCTTTGGTCTACACCTGAACCTTTGAATACGAGGCCTGGGTTAAAAATAAACATTTTCCTGGATTTTAAGGAAAGAACTTTTGGCCTAAAAATTGGCCGAAAAACGTTTAACATTCTAAATCATTTGGTATTGATTGGTTTTGAAAATGCTTATAATCCCATTTAAATTTAATTAAATTAACCAAACCAATTCTTGATTATAAATGTTTATGCCTAGGAAATACACACTTTTGAGTATATCGTACAAACTTTTGCGCATATTTTTGCATGTTTAACCCCCCCTTGTAGTTTTTTTTTCATAACTTGGCTTGAGGCTGTTGAAATTTTCTGACTTTTCCTAAATACCAATTGCCCTCCCTTTAGGTATGAAACCGGGATTTTATACTAACTGCCTGAGTCCTCAAGCACACTGTTTGAATGGCTACTTTTGAATATAACACACTAAATCTCTGTTTTGATCCACTGTTAGTTGTCAGATTTTGATAATTTTTAGATTTTTGGAAAGTCTATGACCTTTTGAAAATGGTTTCCAAACATCCTGTCAAAAGAAATTTGCACATTTTTAGTTTTTCTGAATTACACATCAGGTTGTTTAAAATTGTGCAAAATTTTTTGCATACTTGAACGGGCATAGTCAAGGGTTTTTCAAAAATGTATAAGTTAACATTTTTTGGAAACTTTTTTTTGCAAACAATTTTACTTTATAGTTGGATTTTGCAAAAAAAAAATCCAATTTTTTGCAGATTCTGAAAGTAGAGCAGACGTAATTCGTCATATTTGGACATCAAACATGGGATATTAAGGCGGGTAGGGGTCAGATTGCCCCCCCCCCCTGCCAACGTTTCCTGGTTTTCAAGTACCTCAGCAGGGATAGGGTTAAAATGGCCTGGTCAATGGGTTTTCAGAAATGCAGAAATTTTTATATTTCCAATAACTTTTGTCAAAAAAATTAGAACTTGTCATTCCTGGATATCAAACAAGGAATTTAAGGGGGGGGGGGCATGGTAAAATTCTATTTTTGCACACGTCCTGAAATGGTATTTTGGCCATAAAAATAGCTGCATTGTCTTTGCACCAAACAGGTTTAATGTTCACACTTTAGATCCTAGTGTACTTTATTTTTGCACATTTGTGCAGGGAGAAGCATAACTTAGATGCTAAACTATTGTAAACATGATTTTTTTCTGTAAATCATGGTGCTCTACAACCTTCATTTTTCTGCACATGGCAGAGAATAGATGGTATCTTTATTTGCTTATTTTTCCTGTTTCTATAACAGCTTTTATTCCTGTTTCCTAGCCTCAAATCCCTGTTTCCTCATCTCTAATTCTGTTTCTCCATCTCTTAATCCTGTTTTCTCAGCTCTGATTACTGTTTCTCCAGCTCTAATTCCTATTTCTCCAGCTCTTATTCCTGTTTTCTCAGCTCTAATTCCTGTTTCCCCAGCTCTAATTTCTTTTTCCTAAGCTCTAACTTCTGTTTCCCAAGCTCTAATTCCTGTTTCCTCTGCTTTAGTTCATGTTTTTCCAGCTCTTGTTCCTGTTCCCTGAGCTTATATTCCTGTTTCCTCAGCTTTAATTCCTGTTTTCTGAGCCCGAAATTCTCTTATCCTTCCTCCCGTCGTATCCCCGCTACTATCCGTTATATATCTCTCAACTCTCTGCTCTCTATCCCCCGTATATCCCCCCCCCCCCCCCCCCACACGGGATGGTTTAGCGCCGCCAGTATTTGAGTGGATACGGAGCAGGATGGAAGGATTTCAAACCTTATACAAACCTATGGATACTCCAAACATTACATAAAGAATATCTGAATACATCTAAGTCAATCAGTTATTTCAAAAATCAAAATTTAATTGCCCAAGTCAGTTACAGTTTACATTTCGAAAGAAAGTGAGTTAGTTTGCCAAAAATCTTGAACAGAAACAAGTGAGTCTGTAAGTTAAAAACTGAAGTTTCTCGAAGTGAGTTAAAAAGTACTAAATTAATCCAGTTCTAAAGAATGGGTGGATTATCAGTTCAGTGTCTAAGTTTAGTGATTTTGAATGTCTGCTGTGTGTTTGCTGTAAAAAATCTGGGAAGTTGGATGTAAGTTAGTTTCTTCATTATTCATCAACTAAAATAAACTAAAATCAACTAAAATCAACTTAAATCAACTAAAATAAACTAAAATAAACTAAAATAAACTAAAATAAACTAAAACCAACTAAAATCAACTAAAACCAACTAAAATAAACTAAAATCAACTAAAATCAACTAAAATCAACTAAAATAAACTAAAATAAACTAAAATAAACTAAAATCAACTAAAATCAACTAAAATCAACTAAAATCAACTAAAATCAACTAAAAGCATTGTCGAATTGAATTAGGATTTATATACAAGCATGTAAATCTAATACAGTACATTTTCTAGCAAAATACATTATCCTATTTCAGCGGTGCTTTTTATCTAACATCAGAAAGAAACTTTTATGATTTAAATCATATGATTTAAATCCAATTAATGAAATTTTCAAACCTCGTAGACTTGACTGACTCATACAGTCCAAAGGTTTTTCTTAAAACTCTATTTTATGATCTTGTTAGCACATCTTGTCATCTTGTCATCTCGTTGCGTTTTGTAAAAAAAAAGGAGGAAAAGTCTACTTAAACCCAGCCAACTAATTCAACATTGTTATATGAAAAAGGTTATGCAAGGCATAGCAAGTGAAGCTTAGGAATGTGAAAAAACGAAAATTTGGAAACAAAAAGGGTTGAAAGGACTGAAAGTGACCCTCCATGCATAGATGGCAATGTCCTTTTCACAACGGTACCCTTTAAACCCTTTTGAAATAAATAATGTGGAATAATATGGTAGTTTTTAAAGGTTTAAAAATGTTAAATTCTTATCATTCCTATACGTTTTCCTGCAGTAGAAATACGCAAGTCATTTTTGTAAAGAAACCCTAATTTAAAATAATCAGTTTTCAAAATTAATATTATTGATATCTATTTCATACTTAATCGGACAAAACTTTTGAGGGTACCGTTGTAAATCAGACATTTCCACCTTTGCATAGAGGTTTGCTTTAAATGAAATGGTTAAAATGGAAAAGAGGTGTGAACCAAAAATTTCTGAATTGGAAAAAAAATACTAATAAAAAATAATGTGAGAGAAATTATGATGGGTTAAAAAAGGATATCTATACAGTGGAATTCATAAAATTGTGGAATAGCCAAACGACATTTGACACGTCTATAGTTTTACTATAGGAAATAAACTTATTGAAGAAAATTGATCTGCAGTTTACACTTCACAATGCCTGTGATACAAGTTATTGGACTATTTGAAATCATAACTTCAGTCTAACAGTCGTCTTCCTATTCCACAGTTTTATGAGACGCGCTGAACAGTTAGAATAAATTCTCTCTACCAATAAAAAATTACCGAATCTAGACAGATCCGCCTATTGAAAATTTTCATAGGATCCTAAAATAAACTTTGATTATATCTCACAAAACTATGATAAAATTCTATAAAACTTCAATTGATTTTCATAATACTGTAATAAAATCTAATGACTCTGGTAGAATTAAAAACAGAATAATGGATTAATTTTTTCCAATTAATTTTTTAAAACAGTTTTTAAAAAGTAAGGTCAGAAAAAGTAAAAAAAAAACTATTAAGCTTTAAATTCCTAAAGAAGTGATGATATCACTCTAGGAGAAGTGGAATCTAGAAGTTTAGGTTTAGTTTGTTTGCATAAGACAGGTTACATTTATACTTTCAAACTTAGTCTTTCATCTTTAATGTTTGCTATTGAGATCTATACAACTCTCTATCTTTATATCTATCTATCAATCCATCTGTCTATTTATCTATCTATAGTGTATATGTATGTCTGTACCTGTATTTGCCAATTACTTGTTTATTGAAAGATATACAATTACACCCCCTGGACCCTCTCTGGTCACTTTTCAACACAACTCAAAAATAATTGAAAAACATTTTATAAAATTTTAACGTAGAGTTCAATCATTTTTTTCCCTACGTAGATATTTTCTGCAAAAAAGTAGAAAATATTTGTGTTTATTGACATCAGTTTTAAAACTCGTTTATTTGTTAAATGTTTGCTTAAAAGGTTGTCATCAGGAAATGTTTAGGACCAGAAACCAGATTTAATGAATAATTAAAAGTAGTCTAACCTCGTAGACGTAGTTGAACCAGTTCTATTCAACTAGAGCTGACTCAAAAGAAAAGTGGTTCAACTACTTCCACGCGCTTCAACGCTTTTAATTAAATCTGGTCCATGCTAACCTAAAGATCAATCATTAAAAATATATGATGCTTTTCGTTTTTAAGTTTTTAAGGGACTGCCTTAGTAATTTAAAGTCACCCATTAATTATAATTTGTTTTACTGTCTGAAATAACTTGAATGGTCAAATTCATTAATTTATAGATTCATTGAAAACTTGTAATTATAAATTTATAATTATGTTTTATATTTATACTTTACAATATTTGTTTTAGCTTATAATTATAAATTTATAGTTATGTTTTATGTTTAAACTTTACAATTCTTGCAGTGTTCATCATTAATCTAAAGTATTTTTCTGTCAAATGTAAAATGTCAAGTGCAATTGCAGAAAAATGAAAATTCAACTTTATGCAAAAAAAAATACAGTTCTGCACTTTTAATTCACTTATTCCAATTTCTTAAAAGTTTAAAGAAGAGTCGTATAACAGACTTTATTCATAATTACCTGTATTACAACTGTGTTATCTGTCCTGTTGTTAACAACCTCCACTAGTATCACTGTGTTATCTGTCCTGTTATTAACAACCTCCACTAGTATCACTGTGTTATCTGTCCTGTTATTAACAACCTCCACTTGTTATCTGTCCTGTTATTAACAACCTCTACTAGCATCACTGTGTTATCTATCCTGTTATAACAACCTCCACTAGTATCACTGTGTTATCTGTCCTGTTATTAACAACCTCCACTAGTATCACTGTGTTATCTCTCCTGTTCTTAACAAATACCACTAACACCACTGTGTTATCTGTCTTGTTATTAACATCTACCACTCGTACCACTGTGTTATCTATCTATCCTGTTATTAAGAAGTACCAATAGTACAGTGTTATCTGTTCTCTTATTAACATCTACCACTAGGCCACTGTGCAATTCTTTATCTTTAAAGCTTTGATTATCGTGTGCAGGCAAAAAATGCTCAATTGCTTTATTTATCTTCTCATTAATTCATATTTAACTGTGCTTTAATCTATCTATCTCGTTTCTTTGAGTTATATTTTATTTAAACTAATTTTACTCATAGTTATGTAGGCTTTTAATATTTGTAACTGCTCATTTTCATATTTTTACTAAAAGGAAAGATATTCCGAACTAGGGTGTCCAAAAAAGGGTGATTAGTTTATTTTCCGCTTTTCGTCAAACCCTCTTATAGCACTTTTTTGGTACACCATGTAAATTCATGAAATATTTGTTTTGAGGGTGGGACTACCTACGTTTTTTTTTAAAGAGTGTCTTCCGTAATTTGGTAATGATTATAATCCCTTTATACTCTTTTCTCAGAATTAAATGTAAAATAATATTTTTATTATAATATTACAAACATTCATGCTAATCAGCAAATTGTGGAATTCTACAACAAAGAATAAAGATTCTGTCTGTATTTTATCAGATTTCCTGGGACATTTCTATAAAGGGTCAAATGAAAAAAGCTATAATTCCAAGCCTAAATTTTATATCTGGTCGACAACGAAGGACTTATTTTTTATTTTTTGGCTGCATTCTTACCTAAAATTGATTTTCCCTAATATTTGTGTTTCCTTTTGATGATTCATCTACTCTCTTCTAGATTTCTGGTCCCCCTCTCTTTGAACATTTCAACTCCAGTCAAAATTTGTCAAGATAAACTTGTGTTGAACTATACTATTGAGCCAGTCATCACGGTCGGCCCTATCAGATATAGAGATAGATATAGAGATAGGATTAAAATCTTTATAGAACAATATTATATACTTCATATATTTCATTCTATACATGTTGTTCCAAATATAAAGAGGGTTCTAAATAAGAATTAATATTAAATTATGAAATATTCAAACAAATAAGGTAAATTGCAGAGACAAATTTACCCTTGCAACTCTTTAACTGGGGGTGGGGGGGGAGGGTAGAAGTTACCTAGATATACCCATAAATCTGTAAGGAACTATCAAATCTAAATCCAATTGTGACAATTAGAAAAAACAGTAATCAAGGAAATTGTCTCTTACCTATGTAGTAAATGCCTAAAGATAAGTTTCTTAAGTAAGTATCAATCTGGATACAAGCTCCTTATCCGTCAATCCAGATACAACCTCTAGAACACCGTGGTCTACAATACACTATAGTATCAGTAGAAGTAAATATTTCCATTTACTGATAGAAGGATTCATAACTCTTATTGTATAATGAGATACATAGAAAGATAGATGTTACCACCATACTATTTCTATTGGTTCAGAATAGACATCAAACACATGACTGAACCCTGATTGGATCAGGCGCTAATGAACTCGGCATACAGGAGTGAATAATAAACTTATTTGTATCGCCTAGGTACAAACTGTTCTCGAACTCTCTCGTTCCTTCAATATACTCGGTTGGTATCATTCCAGATACAACCTCTGTAGAACTTTCAAGATACAGCTTGTGCTGACTCTCAGCTATACTTAGTCTATATCAATCAAGATATGACGCTGTTGTATTCTTTAGGTATCTCTCTTTCAAGATACAGTTTGTGCTGGCTATCAGCTATACTCAGTATGTATCAATCCGGATACAATACTCTCTGTATCTTCCTAGTCTATATCTTTTAATACCAATACAGCTCAGGTCCGTCTTGTTTGCTACACGAGAATTCTGTAATCAAGCAGAGTATTTTTCCAACAAACGTTTGTTTTTAGTTCTATATTACAGCCTTACAGGCTAGATTCATGAACGTTTTACGTAGTTATTTACAAGCATTGTTAGGTTACAAATAATGTATAACGTAATATATCTGTGTTAAGGTTTATAAATATGGGGTTTACTACGATATTTATTACAATTAGAACAAAATTAGGAAAATTCGCCATTGAAAATGAAAATATAAACAAATTTATTTTCTTATATCAAATTTCAAAAAAACAAATTGTTCGTGAATGCCTTTGAGCTTGGTTGAAAATATTCTGCATATATTTTCTATAAATCACGAAGTTGAAGAATGTTCTCTGAAAGCTGAACCAAAACGTGCATTACATAATGTTGTACAAATATCAATTGATTGTACATATGTTTACTCCATAATCGATATGTAAATCTTTCATTTTACAATTAAAGTAATTGCTGAAAATTTTTACGCAATTCAGCGCGATAAGGAAAAACAAAAACTGTTGATTCTAATAACAGAAGTTACCAAACTATTTTCCAATCATTCGTTAAAAAATCACTTTAAGTGCGTAGTGNATCATGACTATCCTAAGTCTTCTAGGGTTAAATATAACTATATAGTGTGTATGAATAAAAATTGATGAAAACTAGTCCTGAATATAAAAGATTGCAAAAACTAGTCACCCACCTGGCTACAAGGCGTCCTTAAATACTTAAAATTAAAATCTCCCAAAGCTTATCAAATTTTTTTATCTTATGAAAATTTCTGGAAATTTCTTGAAAGTTTAAATATAAGATATTTAATTTTTAATTAGACCCCATTCATGATATTTTCGCACACTCTGCTTACTCCGACTATACACTACTGCTAATCTTAGTTTAATTGCAAACTTTGAATGCCAATATATTTGCAATCCCACGCAGGAATAAAATAGAAATTACTATATGCCCCGGCTTCCCTTTTTTCCCCACTTCGATTTTTAAAATTTATTTTGCTTTCTCTTTATTTCTCCCTTTTCAATTCACCCTTTCCATTCTCTTCTGTTAATGTTTTACCCTCTTCTTCCTTTTTTTCTTCTGTTTTCTTTCTTCCTTCAGTTAACCTTCCTTCTGTTCTTTCTTGTTTCTTTTTCTTTTTTCCTTGGTTTCCCTTCTTTTCCCATCCTACTTTCTTTCTTCTTTTGCTTCTGCTTTCTTTATTCTTCTTTATGCTTTCCCCTTCCTTATTTCTCCTTCCTTTTTCCATCCTTCATCCTCCTCCTCTCCAACTTCCTACTTGCATTTTTCTTTCTCCTTTTTTGCCTTCTCTTTCCTTTATTTCTTTCTTCCGTTCTTTGCTATTTTTTTCATTCGTCTACTTTTTATGTCCTTTTTAATTTTTAATTTTTTTTTTAATTTTTATCCATTTACCTTTATAATATTCTTCTTCTTCTTTGCCTGGTATTCTTTTTTATTTTCTAATTCGCCCTTCTTCATTTTTTATTTTATCTTTTCTACTTTCGGTTTTGTTCTAGCTCTAACTTGCAATCCTTTTTTGTATTTGTAATTGTATTTGTATTAATTCTTTTTTCTTTACTATAAATTTGTATTCTCTTGTTTCTTTACTTTCATCATTTATTCTGTTTTTCTTTACTTTTTTTTTTCTTTCTTTAGTTTCATTTTTTATTTTATTTTTTGTTTTATTTCATTTTTTGCTCTTTTGTCTCTTTTCTTTCACCATTCTTCATATTACTTTTTGACGTGTATTTTTGTGCATCTTTTTGCCGGAATTTAATAATTAAAAAATGTGCAAAATCTTGTTCACGGATTTATATATCCTATCTGTATCTGTGGAGTTAGTATCTGTTTTATGTTGACTACTGAAAACTCGATAAATCATTTGATTAATATCTTCTTGTCTTTCTTTCAGCATTTTAATATCAGCCAAAGATGCTATTGCATAAGATGCCCAAGGCGAAAAGTAAACATCATTCACTGCACATGCACATGTAATTTTTATACAATTAACACGCATAAATGTACAGGTTTAGGTATACATTGCTGTAATGATACATATTTACATGGGCGTCTTTTAAAATGTCAGTTTTTATTCTGTTTTTAACATATTTCAAATTAAAATCAATCAAGTCACGTTTTTCATTTCTTTCCAATATTGATTTATTCAGTTTATCTTATGTACAGTTATAGTATGTACACTACATTACATATCGTACTTCCTCGCATTTATTTAGTTTATCTTATGTACAGTTATAGTATGTACTATTAACACTACATTACATATCGTTCTTCCTCGCATTTATTCAGTTTATCTTATGTACAGTTATAGTATGTACACTACATTACATATCGTACTTCCTCGCATTTCTTGCAATAATTCTTGCAGATTTCATCTTGAAAAATCATAATCATTTTGTTTCCTACCATAAAGTAAATAGTAATTTAGGGCAATGAAAAATTGTTAAAAATGAAAAAAAATCTCATCTATGAGAGAAAGAAATCGACTTCTTTTTACAAAGCAAAATCAAAGGGAAATTGTGAAATTGTATCGATTCTTCGTTTTTTAAAACACTCAAATTTCCTAGTATCGCCTCAAATTTTATCATTACGTATTTTTAATTTTGATCCTTGAATCTGGGATGCTCAATGGTCCCTTGAGGGGTCAGACAAATTGATCAGCGAAGATTGGTGTTAGGACCCCCTCCCGTGAAACACAGGGGCGTACACACACACACATAATTTGGGGGTAAAGCGGGGGGTGGGAGGGTGCTAAAAAATTATCTTAATTGAATCAAAATAATAACATTTTTGGGTCTTGTTTATCATGACTATTTTAAGGGGAAGAAAGAAAGAGTAGCTAAGGTTCTTTTCAAAACCTTGCATTTTAAAATAAAAAAAAAAATGTAAATATACTAATTCCAGTCCCACCCCTTTCTTCCCCTTCCCCCCCCCCCCCTCCCTCCCCGCTGTGATCTCATGTTTATCATTAATTGTTGATCATTCCTGAGCGCGTTCACTACAATGCGCCCGCTGCGCCTGTGCGTGCTTTCTGATCATTTTTATTATCTGTAAGTCTACCGTGCGCCAAGCAGGGGGTTTCTTTTAATGCTTCCGGATTTCTAAATTAAGTGGTTTAAAAATGCTCATCTCAAAATTGTTATCTAATTTATTTAATTTGTGTTCAATTAAACAAGAACTTAAATTTAACATGTATTTTTTTCTCATGATAAATGTAGCCTTTCCCCACTTGATACATGTAGTTTTCCCACGTAATGATACATGTATTTTTCCCACGTGATGCATGTATTTTTTATGCATGATACATGTAGTTTTTCCCATTGTGCATAAATACACTTTAGAACATTAATAGCATCCCCTACCCCCGACGCTTTAATTAGGCCTGGGCTAGTGTTTACTTATTAAGTTTAGTTTGTTAACATGATTAGTTTGAAAACATTATGATTATTTTCGTTTTTTATGTAACTTACGTACCGTAAGTTTTTATAAAATTCTGGTTTGTTAATGGAAACTACCGTTAATTTTTAGTTTTTACAATATTCCGCTTGTAAATGAAAATTCCTGTAATTTTTTTTTTATAAAATTCAGTTTGTTAATTTAAACTTCCGTTATTTTTTTGTTATAAAATTCCATTTGTCAACGGTAGTTTTTATAATATTCCGTTTTTTTTTATAAAATTTACCGTTATTCTTATTTTTTTAATAAAATTTGTAAACGGACTTACCCTCTAATGAAATTTTTTTTTTTAAATTCCAAAAAAATTAGTTTCAGGAAAAAATTGTCCTTTTAAAAAGTTTTTCTTTTAAATTTTCAATTATTAAACAAATTTACAGAAGAGTTCTGTCATATTTGTCTTTTAGTTAACTGAACTAAACCCCCCAGCCCTAGCTACTATATATATATTACCTATATACTGAATTGAATATCCAATCAAGGCAATTGATCTGAAATCCTTGCGTGAAGTGGCCCCATAGCGACGCAAGATTTATGCGTCAGATATCCCACCGATGATGGCCGATTTATACCAACAGAAAAATCGATTTTTAAACCTTATCTGATAGAAGTTTTCAAGACCCCACCCTCACAACATCATCTTTCCGGGCTCTTAAAGGGACTGTGAACGGGTGTTCAATAAATCGTAAGAAATTGTAAACAAACATGATTTTCTCTGAATTCGGACAGTTAAGATGTTCGGAATGAAAATTGAATAACCCAAATTTTAAAGTAAAACTATCTTTACTATAAATTTGTATTCTCTTGNCGTTTAACGATCTTTTAACGATTGTTTAACGATCGTTTTCAAAAACGATTAACAACCCTATCCATACCTTACATGACCCTCTAACTCCCCCCCCCTCTCTTATCCAACATCAAACTTAAGTAATTGTATAAAGATATAGAGTCGCTTGAAACTACGTGAACCAATCCTTTAAGCAAATAAAAAATCAAATAGTATTATGTTGATTATCTCTTTAAACATTTATAGGGACTGTAGTGACCTTTCACTTAAAAAAGGCCATGCTCGATTCCCAACAGTACCTTTGAAACCTTAATCTGTTCAAGATTGAAAAGCTTAAAAATTGTTTAATTCTGTTTGTTTCTGAAGAAAGAATCATCCGCAAGTCACGTTTTTAAAGAAACCAGTAATAAAAATAATTCGTTTTCAAAAACGAAAACTTTTTAATCTTAATCATACTTAATTAGACAAAACTTTAAGGGTACCGTTGTGAATCGGACTTGGCATGCTATCAATAGAGAGTCCATTGAAATTATATTTACAGTCCTTTTAATCTGGTCTCTCCAATCTCCATGCAACCTGTAGTCCCCTGCAACGTTTGATTACAGTGTAAAATGTTTTACAGGTTATAAACATTTCACGACTCTACCCTAATCAATAAATTCAATAAAATCAAGAATGGGAGAATATTTGAAATGTGTAATTAATCTTTGAGGGCAGGTCGACCGTTTTGTTTCAAATTTATCCAAAATTTGTAAATCTGATCAATAGTGTGGAGGATAACGTCGTTTTCTACCAGCTCGAAGTATTTAATTCTGTCAGTTTTTCCGTTGTTTTTAAAACAAAGATCATGCGCAAGTCACTTTTATAGAGAAACCACTATTGAAAAAAAATCAGTTTTAAAAAACAAAAAAATAATTTTTGATCCGACAAGTCTTTCAAAGTTACCAAATTCAATAAAATCGAGTCTGAGAAAATATTTTAAAAGTGTAATTAATCTTTGAAGGCAGGTCACATGTAATTTTGATTTCAAAGGAATTATATCTTTTCCACAAACTCTGCTTTTCTAATCCCTCTATCTATGCAAAGTCTTAGATATTAGATATTTCAAACAATGAATTCTGTTAGATCAAATAAGTTAAGTTTGAAATATTAAAGGTATGCACCATGCATGAGGTTTTAAAGAAGAATGGTTTTTAAATTTTGTGTTTGTAGCAAGACTAAATTTCTTTTGCTAAAAATTTCAAACTGTCAAAAAGTAAAATTGCCGAAAATTAGTCTTTTGTAGGATTCTAGACACCTTCGAACTTTTTAAAATTTGATCGTTAACAGTTAAATAAATAAATTAGAATATATATGAATTTGAATCCTCGAATTTTTATAAGTTCATAAATTTTATAATTTAAAAAGATTTTTACATACGATTCTACGATTGCTAATACCAAATATGCATTGTATTGTAATGATGAAAGTTTACTGCCCAATTGATCGAAGGGTTTTTTAAAGTTATAATATAATTTCTTTTTACATTTGTATAATTTCAGGTCAATCGGCTTACAAGGATACAGTGTTATTGATCAACCAGAGCAGTTTCGAGAACAGTACAGTACATACTCAAACATTGATGGAAATCATAATATCTGTAAGAGGTAAAAATTTCAGAATTTATATTTTTAGAACATTTTGTTCGAAATTTTGAACAGAATGTTAGGGATCACAGTTGTAATATCCCGACATTATTTTGTTAATTTTGAACAAAATTTTAGATATTTTGCAATGTTATCAGTAAGTTCTTTATTACGAACAAAATTTTACAGAATTAACATCATTAAGAATGAATAAAAAGAAAGAAAAAAATTGGAACATCTATTTTTTTCAGGATAAAAGGTCTATCCTCAGGACAAGAGAAGCTATGTACACTGTACACAGATCATATGCTACATGTAGGGAGAGGCGCAAGGTAATGCAGAACACTTTCTTCTATGCATTTTTATGAAAATTTAATGATATATTATTATGTATACAGAGGTGTCCAGAAACATTGGAATAATTGTGGTCACCTTTTTTTAAAACAGTCGCTTAAGATTTCGTCATTTGTAACTGATGTACAGTGAAAAAACTTTAGAATTGTAAGACGACATTATAGAAATATTTATGTGTATTTGTGTATTTAATACAAAGCAAATATTTTTAATAATAGCTTTAAAATCTCTTGTAATGTAAAATGTGCCTGTTTACACTACACATTTTCAGTGTCTCATGTTCTTTGGACTTTCAAAACTCAAACTTTAGTCTTAAAGTCGTCTTTCTATTCCACAGTTTTCTGGTTCTTACGTATTTCTAAACATGTTTAGACATGTATCAGTAAAAAAGCAGTTGCAAATAATAACTTAAATGACAATCATTGCACAGTTTTCTGCTCCCTTCTGTATCTAAATTAAAATTGTAATTGTAATTGTAATTGTAATCCTAAAAGTTTTTTTTTCTCACCAGGTCAGGGATCGGAGAATGCCAATATCAGTTCCGTAATCAAAGATGGAATTGTTCAACGGTAGATGATACAACTGTCTTTGGTCCAGTTCTCTCTATACGTAAGTTGAAAAGTCTCTGTTGATGTGCTTGATAACCTTTGTTGATGTGTTTTGAAAGTCGTTAGAGATGTATTTAATAGTCTTTTGCGATCTGTATTACTAGGCTTTGGCGATGTGTTTTAATAGTCTTTGTTGATGTGATTTAATAGTCATTGTTGATGTGTTTTAATAGTCTTTGGTGATGTGTTTTAATAGTCTTTGGTGATGTGTTTTAATAGTCTTTGATTATGTGTTTTCATAGTCTTTGGAGATGTGTTTTAATAGTGTTGGTGACGCGTTTTAATAGTCTTTTGCGATGTGTTTTAATAGTCTTTGGTGATATGTTTGGATAGTCTTTGGTAATTTTTTAATTTTTAAAGTTAAAATCCAACTTTTCACTTGAACATTGATTTAGTTGCCCAAAGACAAAATTTAATGAATGGCGAGAAGTAGTTGAACTACTTTAATTCTTTAACTTTAACCGGTGTACAATAGTGGTTCAACAACGCATTCTCAGTTAAACTAATGTTGATTATATAATATATCTACTATCTAGTCCTAAATGTAACATTCATGTTTACTTGATTTAATATCCATATAAACCATTACATGTGTGCGTTTAGTTTGCTGAATTCAAAAATTGACCTTATTCCGATACTTTCCGTACATGGAGTACATGGAGTACATGGAGTACATGCATAGCTCGAGTATTATTCTTCCACAATAGTATTAAAATTCTTCATAGTTTTCATTCTCTAACATTTTTTCTTATCTTTTTTACAGTTTATGATGTGTCTTTTTGAATAATTTTTTTAGATTGGTTTATAATTTATATGCTTAACTTTTACTTTTTTGACATTCTTAAAAATATCCATCGCCGCCCCCCCCCCCAGTATGGGAATGGGTGGGGGGGGGCTCCTATAAATAAACAAACTCACCACCGTATAATTAAATGTAAACCAAAACTAATAACTTCTCTGAATGATGTTAATCTTCTAATTGCGTGGTTATACATGAGGGCAGAGATACCATAATCAGAATATAGATGCATAGATAGAAAATAGGTTGGACTATAAAAATGTGAAGTATAAAGACGACATTAAAGTAATCTTATGTGTATTCTATGCTGGTTCTAAGAAAACTCACGAGCTTGAAAACTAACTTTTTATAAAGTGAAATCAAATAGGTTAGTGCAATGCACTGCACAATTGTTCTGTTTCATGTTCATTGGACTATTTGAAATCATAAACTCAATCTAAAGGATAAGCATAGAGAATAGAATATATATTAGAGAGGAATTAAAAGAATCTCTCGTTTTGAATTTTTTCAGTCCCTTTCAGCCTGAAAGGGAGTTCATAGTGTACAAATCATGTGAATGTTCACAAATTATAAGCAGTAGAGTACATTAATACAGCATATTCTCTAGACTATTCATTTCAATTTCGTATTTTTTAAAGCTGTTAAATAAACTTTCTAATGAATTAGGTGAATAAAAACCATCATTTGATTTATAGTTATAACGGAAAATCATCGTTTGTAAAGTGAAAGGCATAGAGTTATGAAATGATCATTGGTCAATTATGAAACCAGCCTATTTCATAATTGGGTTAATTTTTAAGTTCCGACAAAAAAACCTTTACAATCTTTAAAGTTGTCAGTTCATCAATTAGTATTATAATACCATGTTTACAGTGTATTTGAGCAGGACAGGAAGTATAGATTTAAATCTTTGTTGAATTATATAATCTAGTCTTCTCCTTAATCCTTATATTGTACTGGTTTTTCTTTTTTGCGGATCTCATTTCAATGTTTACATTTATTATATAAGTTCATAACTGGAAATGTTTAAACATAAAGTAAGTTTGACTGTTTCATTTGTACGTAGTTAAACAGATAGAAGTTTAGATAGATTTATAGATAGATATAAAAATAGATAGTTAGATAGACAGAGATAGATATAGAGATTGATAGATAGATAGATAGATAGATAAATAGAAATAAATGGATAGATAAATAAATAGACATATATTTTAATGGTCTTTCTTCTAAAAGGGAAGATTGAATTTTTTTTCAGTGATTAGTAATGAAATAACGGGTGGGGGATTTATAGGTAGTAGAGGGTGAGTCAAGTGGGGAGGGGAAATGGGGTGGTGGGGTAATAAAGGATGTTTGTAAACTTTATGGTTTCATCCTGATTAATCTATTACACCTGGTGTACACTGTACAGTTTGTTAAGGGAAAAGTGGAATACAAAAGTAAAGAATGATCCCTCCAAGTGATTTTTAAAGAGAGAGTTTTCGGTCTAATAAAGCAATTATAGATCTTAAATACGTTTTTTAATTTTTTCTATAATAGTATTGCACTCTCAGTTCACTCCCTTTAAATCTCTGAAACGTATTGCCTTAAAAAATGTATATAATATACCAAAACTACATTTAATTGGTGAAACCCAGTTTGTTGTATTTGTGTTCACAATGCATACGCCCAAAGGAGTTAAGCCCATTTTGCGTAGAATTACTAGACATACAGATCCTGTTCTACGCCGCATGCGCTTAACTCCTTTGGAATTCTGCCTTAGGGTTATTGTTTACGAAAAACCCCTAAATCTTGTAAAAACGAAATCTATTGCTACATCTGTGTTGTTATTATTCTATAATGATGGTTTAATTAAAAGACTATAGAATCACGTCAAATAAAAGGAATTTCACTTTGGATTAAATTCTTAAATGATTTCAATGTGATGTGACCGGATAACATTTGCTCACATTTGTGCGTAAAATCAAAACTATAATGTTGTATATATATATATCCTATAACACCTTCTGTTATGTTCAGTGTGGAATATATTTTTCTTGTAATTAATAATTTTTCTGTTTAGCTTCTAAAGAGGCAGCTTTTGCACATGCTGTAGCGAGTGCTGGAGTTGTCCACAGTGTATCAAGAGGATGCAGGTATTATTAATCAATAAAAGGATTAAAATCACGAATTAAAAAATACAACATTCTGAATCTGAGGGATTCTTCACGAATTTTAAAAAGAAGATATTTACAAATTAAAGTCATGTCCCTTGGATCTGCGAATTCTATGTTATCTGAGGGGTTTAAAAAAGAAAATTAAAATCTGTTTTTATTGGCGACTTTATTGGTGCAGTATTTTCCAATTGTATATAAATATTTTATACGCAATATGCAATTGTATATATGCAATTGTATATATATATTTTATACGCAATATACATGTATTATGACAACTAAAAACTTGTTTGAAAAGAAACAGAGCTTTATTTTGATAACACAATAAAGTATTAAACAATTTATTGGCGACTTTATTGGTGCAGTAACGTCCAATTGTATATATATATTTTATACGCAATATGCATGTATTATGACAACTAAAAACTTGTTTAAAAAGAAACAGAGCTTTATTTTGATAACGCGATAAAGTTTTAAACAATTTTTCCGGCTAAAAAGTATTTTCTCTCTAAAATTCAATTTGAGTAAAATATTTTGGCGGCGCAAAATTAATTGCAATTTTTTACAGCAAGAATATATTTGCAGATTGTAAACTCAAAGCTTTATTCAACTTTACGTTCGTTACTAAAGGGCATCAACTAATTGGGTTAATGTCCGTTTTAACGCCCCTAGACCTTTTCAGAGGCGGGGTATAAAACGGGTGTTAATACTCCCTCGAGCCCTTCTGACGCCTTCGTAAAATATTTTCAAATATTCGGACAATTGGTAAATTTGTTAATATTCCCTTTACAGGGAGATTCATTCATTCATTTATCTTTATATTCACCTAAATATTCATTCATCTTTATATTCACCTAAATATTCATTCGTCTTTATATTCACCTGAATATTCATTCGTCTTTATATTTAACTAAATAAACATTCATCTTTATATTTACCTAAATATTCATTCGTCTGTATATTCACCTAAATATTCATTCGTCTTTATATTCACCTAAATATTCATCCATCTTTATATTTACCTAAGTATTCATTCGTCTTTATATTCACTTAGCTATTCATTCATCTTTATATTCACCTAAATATTCATTCATCTTTATATTCACCTAAACATTCATCTATCTTTATATTTACCGAAATATTCATTCGTCTTTATATTCACCTAAATATTCATTCATCTTTATATTCACCTAAACATTCATTCATCTTTATATTCACCTAAATATTCATTCATCTTTATATTCACCTAAATATTCATTCATCATTATATTCACTTATTCTTCCATATTTATTTCTATATATCATTCCTTTAAATCTTACCTTTTTCTTATCAGAATCAGATAAAATCCAAATTTTTGAAGTTTCTTCCCAATTATCCCCTGAAATTAGGCTTTTTGAATGGTCATTTCAACATTTTCATTGTGAGCCAATTTTTGCAATTTTAAAATCTAAATGGATTTCAAGGGTGTATGCAGGATTTGTGATTAAGGTGGGGGAGGGGGAATGTGGGGGGCTTAATTTTTTTTCTTATCTATCTATCTATCTATCTATCTATCTATCTATCTATCTATCAATCAATCTATCTATCTATCTATCTATCTATATATTTATCTATCTATCTATCTATTTATTTATTTATCTATCTATATATATATCTATCTATCCATCTATCTATTAAGGGACGGTCAGCTGGCAAGCTGTGGGTGTGCTAACGCTAACCGGCCCCAGGACCTGAAATCTGAATGGATCTGGGGAGGCTGCGGGGATAATATTCAGTATGGTTACAAGTAAGTAAATCAATGATACAAAAACCGGATAAAATGTTAGATATTTCTAGTATTCTACCTTTCCATATGAGTTATGAGAGATAGCGAACGTTTTTTTTAAAAAACGAATTGTTTTTTTTAATTTTGTTAAATATTTTTTCGAGTATAAGTCTAGAAATGGACTATGGTAATTAGCAAAAAATTTTTTGCTTAAAGTGACTATGCGTAATTTCAAGTGCCCCCCATGCTAAGCTGGGAATGACAGATTCACAAGGTACCCTTTGCAATCTTTATCTGATCGATAATGTCGAAGATATCGTCATTTTTCTAGGTTTAAAAGTATTTAACTTTGAAAATTTCTACATGTTTTCCTTCGGTAGAAATGTGCAACCTCTGTAGAGCTAACCTCTGTAGAGCTAATCTCTGTAGAGCCAACCTCTGTAGAGCTAACCTCTGTAGAGCTAACCTCTGTGTTGTATTAAACCAAAGTATAGAGTTCCTTGTGTATCAAACTAATAAAAAAATGGGGGGGGGGGAGACAAATTTCTAGAAGGTACCAGAATATCAAGGGTTAAATGCTACAACTGTTTCTATATATTTACAAACAAAGTATAATAATTCTCCATTATGTCAATAAATAATAAATAAAGGAGAGAAAATCATGATATATCTATATTTTGCGTAACAATGTTTAAAGACACATTTTTGCTGAAAAAATTCATAAAACGAATACATTGCGAACATTTTTAAGTTTGGTGTTTTTAATCCTGATTACATGTTATTTTGCATCCATAAGAATATTTTATTTTAAAAAGTTCCTTTCAGAATTGAAATTAACTTAAAGGGACTGTCAATGTAAATGCTCAGACTTTGTCAGAATTTCTAAAAACAGATAATCTCCAATCGTGGTTTCTCCATAAAAAATACTTGAGGATTTATGCAGCATAGACAAAAAATACATTTTTGGAATTTAACATTTTTCCAGAGAAAACCGACATCTATATATAAATTTGGCTTGTCTGTCTGTTTGTCTGTCTGTCGGTGTGTTTGTATCCAATAAACGTCAAAACGGCTGAACCGATCGGGCCCAAATTTTTTGTGGGACATCACGTGACCCCAGGGAAGGTTTATGAATGATTGAAATTTTAAATATTTGTCTCCATCAAAATTCGATCGTCATTAAATTTTTGAAAATTTTGAAAATCCGCGAAATTTTTTGTGAAAATCCGAGAAATTTTTTGTGAAAATCCGCGAAATTTTTTGTGAAAATCCGCGAATTATTTTTGTTTTGTTTTACGATGTACACAAACAGAACATGTTCACAGTTAATTTAGAAGATGGACGCGAAGCGCCCTCTAAGGCTAGTTTAGTATATTTAATTTGCGATACCTCGTTGTGAATCTTTAAACACTTGATATTACGTCGAAATTTCCTTTAAATGAATATAACGAAATGAAAATTATACCCTATAAAGCAGAGGTGGTGGTAAATCCAGTTCATTTTTACATTGTTAAACTTTACCACGTGCATTTTTACTCACTCCACAGTGTGTGCTGTAAAATAATGCATCTGTGAAATGATGCAATTTCTTTTTTTTACTACATCTTAAAAGTGTTCTTTTAGAGTGGGTTTGAATATGAAATACGGGGTGTCCCGTATAATATTGGATCGTGAATAGCATTAAACTGTGATTTCCAGGAGTAAGCAAACATTTTAAAAAGAAGGAATGATTTAATAAGTTTGTAAAAGGCTACAATGAAAATTTTCAATCAGAAAATGAAAGATTATATGAGTTTTTTGTGCTCATTTTGGCTTTAATGTTTGGAGGCAGTCTAGTATTTTTAGTTAAAGTTAAAATTTTTAAAAATTTTTTTTAATGTTTTGGTGAGTTTTCAAGCTCTAACTCATTCAATTTTAATTTTTTTAAAAGCGCTTTTCAGATTTGAACATTTCCAAAAAAAGGTTGTATAACATGAAATTAAAAAAAATATTTTTTTTCGGGGCCTTACGGTGATATCAAATCGCCAATTCTCAACCGTATGGACGATTTTGAATTTTTTTGATTGCAATATTTTTATTACGTGAAACCGCAGCAACCTCTGGTGGGCGGTTAGCTGATTTCTAAAAAAAGTCACAAATCAATCACCCTTACTCTGTATATCTTTCAGTTGCAAGGAATATATACTTATATACCAGAAACCATAACTGTAATTGCATTAAAATGTTACTAAGAGGAATCAGAGATGAGCCGTAACAAATATAAACAAACGACCTGGGGCCAAACGACAAAGGAACAAACAACTTAGAGTTAAAGACAAACGGCCAAAAACGTGACCTAGGGTAAAACGATCTACTGTAAAACGACAAACGAAAGTGTTACAATCGAGAATAATTCAGAAACCACAGACATAAACAGATCGTCGTTTGACCCTAGGTCGCATAGTTGGGTATTAGGGGGGGGGGGGTCAGTCAAATAAGTGTATTCCATAACCTCTTATTTATGTCAAATAAGGCATTTTTACCGAAAACCCGCTATTTCATTGAAACTCTTAAAATAGGATTTTTCAACACAAAAACTCTGACTATATCAAGGTTTTGGCGTGCTGCTGGCGCCCCAAAATATTTTCTATATGCCTGTTAGAAAATACTTATATATTTAGATTATCACGAAACTGCTGTGCTTTCTTGTGCTTTTGCTGTAAAATATATGTTGTTTTTTTTAAAGCTCGATTTGACAAATACGACATCTGAATATATTGCGGATTTACAGGATCCATTCGAGGATAAATATGTGGACGGGAAAAGTAATTATAAATTGAAATCATTAAAAAACAATGCAAGCTACAATTCATACAATGTTTGTAAATGAAAATATTATCAGAATATATTCGTTTTGTCAATTCTCACCATGACAAGACAAATGCATTTAAAGAGGAGTATTGTGGCAAACCCCCCCCCCCCCCATTACCCCCTAAAATACCCCATCGTAGGTAGTTTTTCCATAGATAAAGATAGATTGCGCATAAGACGACATTTTTCATCTTGAAAGATATAAATGTACAGAGATGTTTTAAAGATATTCCTATTATATAGATTAACTAGGTCGGTTGTGAACATTGGCTGTTCTTATGTCATTGAGTACTTGTGGTGTACATGAGTTCTGTAGAGAGAAATTTAAGTTCTCATGTCCTTCTTCAGTTCTCGTCAATATGATATATTGCTCAGTGAAATAAAATTCACTCCTGAGTGGTTTAATGATTATGAAATCCATTTATAAAACACCAAACCACCCCGCTTATCATTGAAGTACACTTTGACCCCTAGAAGTATGAGTTCGTGGACTGTACAATTCTTGGTGATTTTGCGTACATAAGCTATCTATGTTTATTTATTTATCTATGAGTTTTTCTCGTGATATCTTGTGTTAAATATGGATCTGTACTCCCCCGCCCAACTAAAGTAAATAGTACAGTACAGTATGTGGGATTGAAATTTTATATTTTTCTTCATAACTCCTTTTATTAAAAGCTTTTAGAACTAAAATGTTAAAAATTTCAATTACGCAGGTATTTTATCATACTTTTGCGTCAAATCAAAACCAGAAAAGCTATAAGGTTACAAGGCCGCAGCAGTGCTGTTGCATAAATTTGACCTCCTTCTTACTACAGTGATAACCAGAAAACTCCGAAATAGGAAGACGACTTTATAGCAATACTTCAGTGTAATTGTTGTTATTACAAAGCAAATAGTTTTACTACATTAATAACTAGAAAACTCTGGAATAGGGAGACAACTTTTAGACTCAATTTATGATTTTAAATAATGCAATGAACATGAGACAACACAATTGTGCGGTGTAAAAAGGCCAAAATGACATGACAACTGCTTTTTTTATTTTACTAGAACACTATTTGCTTCGTAATCGCATCGAATATGATTAATTATTGCTTTAATGCTGACAATTGCCGTGTCCCATGCTGATTGGACTATTTAATGTCATATTTAGAGTCTAAAAGTCGTCTTCCTATTTCAGAGTTTTCTGGTTATCACTGTTGCTTAGTGTACCTCCCCCCCTGGAGTAAACCGTACTTTTTCTGGATTTTAGAATTTTTTCCTTCCCGGATTTTTATATTCCCTATTGATCTGTTTACAGGGTTCTAGAATGCTTTTATGCTTCTCTTTACAAGAGAATCTTCACTCTTTAGTGGGATGTAAACCGGAGTTTCAGATTTTAGACCCGCAATAAATTCTTCTCTTCAAAATTTAAATAAATTATTTCAGTAATAAGAGTTTTCCCTGTCTATATAAAAGGACACTATATTAGAGCACCATCGACAGGGTATCTTCATGAAACTGAACTTTTGGCTGGGATACCGCTTTAGCCTAAGCTACTGAACTTAATTTACAGTGGACAAATTTCTAGATTAAGGTTTTACTCCATAAATTGTAGAGATTGATCGAACATGGGAAAGGTAGCCGGCTGTTGTAATCACAGATTAAGACACAAAAGTTTTACCCAAGGAATATATAGACCAGGAACCGCCATATCTCATGCGTTAAATCTGTGTACTCAGTGGGAGGAGATCAAAACAAAGAATTCAGGGGCAACGCATCATTTTTGAGTGAAAAGGGTCCAAGGGGTGGAATAAAAATATATTGCTATTGTATTTTCCATATTGACCAGAAAGCCAAAAATCATATATATTAACTTGTTTTTTGTTGGACTGTAATATCACATCAGAGCTTTAGTTTTGTTTACATTCCTCCCACAGTGTACAGTACATAATATGCGTATATCTGAGTTGGGCGTTCCTGTATATAGTTCCTTGGTTTTACCCTCCGTTGTCACAAAAAGAATTTTCACATTTTATATAATTAAAAAATATGTTTAATAAATATTTAATATAGATGATAAAATATATATTAAAATAAATGTTTAGGTTTGCGCAGAACTTTATTGATATTCGTGAGCGGGAAAGTAACGAGATTCCAGGTAATTCCAGATTTAAAATCCAAATTCTTATATTGCTGATTTGGAAACTTGTCATTTGCAATTTGGAAAGAATATTTGAAATTTATCAGAAAACAATGCTGTTAGAAAAACAAATGTTTAAAATAAAAAAAATTAAAAACATAAGGCTCTTCTTGCATTATGTCAGAAAAAATAGGCAATAAACGACTCAAAAACGATATAATTGAAGGAACATTGTGTATAATCAACCAATTTTTTCATAACAAGTATTTTTAATTCAGGAACTATCAACCATGGCAGGCAACTAATGAATCTTCATAATAACGAGGCTGGAAGAAGGGTAGGTTACAAGGGAGGATTTTTTTGGCAACATGGAATATTTAAAAGTATTTATTTTTTAAACCACATTGTACAGATATGTGTATGTTTAATTTTTGGTAGACAACACATTATTTGTGTAAAATGGAGGTAGGTAAAAGTTCAAGTTAGAATTCTTTGAAGTAATTTACTTTTCCCTTTCTTTCATCTTTGTTTTATGAAAACATTTACTAATTTAAACCCCCTTCATCTTTATTTTATTAAAACTCAATATTCCCCTGGGTTTCTTTCATTCAACCCCCCACCCTCCGGCGGTCCTTGAAACATATTTCTCCATGTTATACAACAAAGCAGAACTAATTCAACTCTTTTCTCCGTAATCGAGTTGAGATTTATAGATATTAAATATCCCCCATCCCCCTCCCTCTTCCAACCCTCTTCTTCTATCCGTCCTGATATCCTTTCCCTCTTCTTCTATCCGCCAGTTTATCCTTTCCCCGTTCTTATATCCGTCCTGTTATCCTTTCCCCCTTCTTATATCCGCCCTGTTATCCTTTCCGCCTTCTTCTATCCGTCCTGCTTTCATTTTTCCCTTCTTCTATTCTTCCTGCTTTCATTTTCCCCTTCTTCTATCCGTCCTGATATCCTTTCCCTCTTCTTCTATCCGTCCTGCTATCCTTTCCTTCTTCTTCTATCCGTCCTGATATCCTTTCCCTCTTCTTCTATCCGTCCTGCTATCCTTTCCCTCTTCTTCTATCCGTCCTGCTATCCTTTCCCTCTTCTTCTATCCGTCCTGCTATCCTTTCCCTCTTCTTCTATCCGTCCTGCTATCCTTTCCCTCTTCTTCTATCCGTCCTGCTATCCTTTCCCTCTTCTTCTATCCGTCCTGCTATCCTTTCCCTCTTCTTCTATCCGTCCTGCTATCCTTTCCCTCTTCTTCTATCCGTCCTGCTATCCTTTCCCTCTTCTTCTATCCGTCCTGCTATCCTTTCCCTCTTCTTCTATCCGTCCTGCTATCCTTTCCCTCTTCTTCTATCCGTCCTGCTATCCTTTCCCTCTTCTTCTATCCGTCCTGCTATCCTTTCCCTCTTCTTCTATCCGTCCTGCTATCCTTTCCCTCTTCTTCTATCCGTCCTGCTATCCTTTCCCTCTTCTTCTATCCGTCCTGCTATCCTTTCCCTCTTCTTCTATCCGTCCTGCTATCCTTTCCCTCTTCTTCTATCCGTCCTGCTATCCTTTCCCTCTTCTTCTATCCGTCCTGCTATCCTTTCCCTCTTCTTCTATCCGTCCTGATATCCTTTCCTTCTTCTTCTATCCGTCCTGCTATCCTTTCCCTCTTCTTCTATCCGTCCTGCTATCCTTTCCGCCCTTCTCTCTGCTCTTTTTTCTGCGCCTCGTACTGTTCCTCATTCTCTCCATCTTCTTTTAACCACCATTTCATCCACCGTTTTCTATACGTCTCCAAAAATCAGCCCCTTTACTCCATCTGCGCAACCCTCTCCTCTTCAATCCAACCCCACTACCCCTGTTCTTCTCTCCTCCCCCTTCTTTTTTCCTCTTCAATCCAACCCCACTACCCCTGTTCTTCTCTTCTCCCCCTTCTTTTTTCCTCTAAATCCAACCCCACTACCCCTGTTCTTCTCTCCTCCCCCTTCTTTTTTCCTCTAAATCCAACCCTTTCCATCCCCCTTTTTACTCCCCCTTCCTCCCTTTCTACTCCCTTCCCTCTAATCCCCCCTCTACAATAATCCTCTTTTAGATTTATTGAAAATAAAAAAATATGGCTTCTCTAATCTCTACATCTCTCTATACTAGAACATTGCAATCGGAATGTAGAATTAAAACATAAAGATAGAAATATGAAAATCATCCATTAATCGTAAACAGCCTCGACTCAAATTAATTTTCATTCATCAACCAACTGATTACAGTTTTGCATTTAGTTATTTTTATGAACGGTGAATTTTTAACTTTTTAGATTACGGATTCAAAACAAAATTCTGAAATCCTGCAGAGGCACATCTTTTGCAAAGTATAAACACATTTTAGAGTGAAAATATTTAAAATTACACAATCACACCTTTCTTAGACTTTATTGTGAAAGACCATCAATTTATAGAGTGACATGTCGATTCACAACTGCGCTCTTTAAACCGTTGACTGGTCGAGAATGTGCGCGCAAGACAATATCCTTACATGTTTGCCAAAAAATTCATTATTTTAAATGCTTCTGAGATATATTCCTTATTTTTATTTAGAAAGAGGGTTGTTGTTGTGAATCGGATATGCCTTTTTCACTTTTTTTTTAACGGAGGGTCACTTGAAATTACGTCTACAGTCCCTTAAAGAGTTTAAAAACAAACCAATTTATAGGCAATCAATCTATCTCGCATTAAATCTAGCTTTATTTAGGCTGTTATCTCTAACATGAAAGTGACCTGCAAGTGCCACGGAGTAAGTGGGTCCTGTTCACTTATTACTTGCTGGCAACAACTTGCACCGTTCAGGGTTGTAGGTAAGTCAATCAAAAACCATTCAATTCAATTACTTATTGGATTAATCTCGTTGTATAAGTAGAGGGTAGGTAGGTAGGTAGGTAGGTACACATTATTTTCCTAGAAGGACGCAGGATTAATTTTATCTATATTCCTGTTTCTCCGTCTCCGTGTGTACAACTTGCTACCTACCTAAATGTTGGCCTAGCACTTTAAAGGAATTGGAGTTGTTTAGTGGGCAGGTATGTAAGAAAGCAAGGTCTTGATGCTAAGAGGTAGATAGGATGATAAGTAGTTATGTAGACTACCTAATCGATATTTGAAGTATTTATAACATATTTGTATTTAAATCAGGGGATTATCTGAGAGAAAAGTACTCTGATGCTGCCAAGGTTAAACCGACAAGGAAAGGTCGTCTTCGTCTTCACAAGAGCAACGCCAAGGAAACCATATTGGATAAGAATTTATTTATCATATTTAAAGGGACTGTTATTGTTAATCTAAGTTAACCTCCATTAACCTTTTACAACAATATTCTTAAAATCTAAGTTTTAGAAATTATGGTGGAAAATTCTAGATTAGGCCAAAAATGTGGAGATATCCTTGTTTCTCTATAATATAAGTAAATTGGCAGAAATTATCTTCCTCATAGTTTTATGTCTCGCTTAGATTACGTGACCATCAAAAAAAGTTTTTTTGTCTAGAAATAAAATTTACTTTTTTCAATATGGTTGTTGCTCTTAGGTTCCAACAGCCAATGATCTGATCTTCATCAAACCATCTCCGGACTACTGTCATAGAAACCATACGATTGGATCCTTAGGTAATTAGAACACAAGGGTATAATATTATGTACAGGGATAAAATGTTCTGCTACAGGAACACAATGTTCTGCTACAGGGATATAATTTTCTGCTACAAGTATATAATGTTCTGCTACAGGTTTATAATGTTCTGCTACAGGAATATAATGTTCTGCTACAGGTATATAATGTTCTTCTACATGTATATAATGTTCTGCTACAGGTATATTATGTTCTGCTACACGTATATTAAGTTCTGCTAGAGGTATATAATGTTCCATTACAGGTATAATGTTCTGCTACAGGTATATAATGTTCTGCTACAGGTATATCATGTTTTGCTGGAGGTATATAATTTTCTATTATAGGAATATAATGTTCTACTACAGGTATATAATGTTCCATTACAGTTATAATGTTCTTCTACAGGTATATAATGTTCTGCTACAGGTATATCATGTTCTGCTGGAGGTATATAATTTTCTATTGCAGGAATATGATGTTCTACTACAGGTATATAATGTTCTGCTACAGGTATATCATGTTCTGCTGGAGGTATATAATTTTCTATTATAGGAATATAATGTTCTACTACAGGTATATAATATTCTGCTACAGGGATATAATGTTCTACTACAGGTATGAAATATTCTACTACAGGTATATAATGTTCTGCTACAGGCATATAATGATCTGCTACAGGTATATAATGTTCTACTACAGGTATATAATATTCTGCTACAGGGATATAATATTTTTTTACCGATGCAGCTATTGTTCTTCATGGGCTTACCCATTAAACTGCAAAACTAAACAAAAATTCCAACTAATTCTTTTAAAGGCATAAATCCAGGCGACCTTCCATCTGAATAGTTGCATGTCCGATGCACAACGGTTCCCTTAAAGGCTTTGTCTTATCAAGTTTGAATTAGTTTTTCATGTTTTTCTTCTATTATTTTGATTATTTTGATTGTAATATTTCTTAAAGTGTCACTTCGGCATTTCTATTATTAGAAGCAATAGGAGAAATTATTACATTTAAGCACTATCCAAGCTTTGAAAACGAGTATATCTTCCACATTATTGATTAGTTAAAGGTTTCAAGGGTAACGTTCACTGTGACTATGCCAGGCTACGTTTGTTGCATAAAACGTGCTGGTCAACTCTGCACTGGGTAGCCTGACTGGACATTACGAAGGACTTCAAATACTGTACGTGTTGTACCAACACTGATCATGCAACTTTTAGAATGGGGTGCGTTGTGAATCGGGCATTACCATTTTTGCATGAAGGGTCACCTGTTATTATTACGTTTAATTACAGTCTATTTAAGTACAAAAATTATGGAATAGAATATTTATATTACTGGTTAGTTTCCTTAAGTCTTTTCTTCTATATGATAAAGCTCTTAGCTCAAATATATATATTTGTATACTAGCTGAAGTGCCCGGCGTTGCCCGTGGGAAATAAATTGATTTTCGAAGAAAAAAATCAAATTTAAAATTTGTTAGCTATAGCTGGCCAAACAGCTGGACCTAATGGGCTGACATTTTTTGAGTACTTCAGGGGTAACAAAGGCTAAAAAAAATTTTCTTTAAAATACTATTTACAAAATTCTACGGGCAACGCCGGGCACTTCAGCTAGAAATACAAAACATATTTCTATAAAACTTGATTAAAAATCAAATTAAAAAACTTTATAAAAACTAATGTTTAGGTACGACTGGGCGTGTCTGTAATGCCGAGAGTGCGGGTGTGGATGGATGTAAAACAATGTGCTGCAACCGAGGATACACCACTGTTAAAACAAGGTATACCTATTTTAGGTTTTTTTTTGGTATTTTCAAAGAAATTATTCTCTAAAATTACAATTTTATTATTATTGTTCAGTTCATTTTTTTTTCATTAAAATATCTCCAAAATTAGTTGTTCTTTGCCTATTATTGATTTTTAAATCGGAGAATATTATTTTCAACCACCAATTTTACAACATTGTTTCACTGCTTCTCATTAAATTTTTTTCTCAAAATTTACCCAAAATTTTTATTTTTATTTTCCTGGATAATCAGTACAATTATAATTTTTTGGAGAAAAAGTAATTTTTTTATGAAAAAATATATATTTATGTTTGGTTTTAGAGTGAAGGAGCGATGTAAGTGTAAGTTCCACTGGTGTTGTTATGTAGAGTGCCAGACCTGTACAAAACCTGTAGTACTAACTGTATGTAAATAAATCTTATTGTACAATAAGTACATGTTTCTTTTAATGTCTATAGGTTTATAGAAAGAGTGGAAAAAATGTCAAGTTGTTTAATTTCGTTTAAAGCGTTTCCCGCAATATATTGGTTGCAAAGTCATGAAATCTAATTTTGAGCAATGTTGCGTTTTAATAAACTAGCTGAAGGGCCCGGCGTTGCCCATGGAAAAATAAAATAAAAAAATAAAAAAATTCTCGCTTTTTCGCTTATAACACTCCCCGGCCACCCATGAGTGTCCGCAAAAAATGTCAGCCCAATCGCTCCAGCCGTTTGCCCGGCTATACGAAACATATATATGAATGTCTTGTTTTATTATATAGATTTGTTGAAATAATTCAATCTGACTCCGAATTGATTAAAAGTAAGGACACATTTTGTCGGAACCCACAATTTTATCTCTTTTGTTTGAGAGTTGTAATATTTTCCTGGTATTTTTCAAAGAGTCTCCTTTCAGTTGACATTCAATTCTTATTGAAATGTGATTTTCTACTTTTACGTACATTATTTAATAAAAAATAGAAAAACTTAAAATTTTGTTGTCACATACCATACCATTCCATAACACATACCATGTGTCTTTGACAAAAATATATTCTTTTCCTCTAACTTTTGAATCAAAATTTATTTAATTTTCAAGAATCTGAAGATATTTAGTAAAATATTTTCGTTTAAATTTACAGTATATCTTCACAGATTTTAAACATATTAAATTTCGTTGAAATTTTAATTGTCAAACTCTTGGAAAAGCTCTTGTTGAATTTTAGATAAAATAAAATAAAATAGAATGTTCTTAAATATAAAAATGAAGTTTTAGTATGAAAAACGACTAGCTTTTTGTTCCTGGCCGTTTGTTGGGTCGATTGTTTTCAATAAAAAACTTCAAAACAGCTGAACCAATTGGCTAATAATGTATTTGGGTCTGTCACAAATTCAAATTTTATAATCCCTTTATCTTTTCAACCTGTTAATCTTTGACATTTCAAACTTAGATTATTTGATCTAATCATCTAACAGAATTCATAGTTTAAAATTTCTAAGGTCTACGACATTGAGTCGCAAAGATTAGAAAATCTGAGTTTGCACCAAAGACTCAATTCCATTGGAAGGATTTTACCATTAGTCCCACGCATAGTAATCGGATAGTACTAGAAAACGCCCACAAAAATTGTTTATTTCTTCTAAATTTGATCGATAAAAAAAGAAAATTTCCAAATTTTATTTGATGTGTAAAAACTAAAAAATTAGGCTATAAAAATAATAAATCTAAATTCCAAATACTTAGTTACAGAAATATTTATTTTTTACATTTGTTCGGTAACAGTCCCATTTTCTCCTGATAAAGGGTAAAATTATAAAATGTTTTGAATTTAAGAATCAGAAACATATTTTCAGATTAACCAGAGCTCTTTTAAGATTAAACTATATTCAGGGCCCATGCAGCACAACATGCTGCGTCTAAACTGATTCCGCTTGTTCAGGGGCCGTTAAACCATATTTATACTAAACTTGGTCTGGTTGTTCAGAGCACTTCTAGAAAACCATCATGTTACTCATCTCTGGGTCTGCTTGTTTAGGGCCCAATAAACCATAATGTTACTAAACTGGGTCAGCTTGTTAAAGGCTCAATAAACCATAATGTTACTAAACTGAGTAAGCTTGTTCAGGGCCCAATAAACCAAAATGTTACTAAACTTGGTCTGCTTGTTCAGAGCACAGCAAACCATCCTGTTATTAAACTGGGTCTGCTTGTTCGGGTCCAGTAAACCATGTCCTGTTACTAAACTGGGTCTGCTTGTTCTGGTCCAGTAAACCATGTCCTGTTATTAAACTGGGTCTGCTCGCTAATATGTTCTTTTCCTAAATGTAAAAAGAATAACCACCTTAACGAAGATAGTTTTTACACTTTTGACTCGATACAACCAGCCTGAAATCGTACCGTACAAGTCATTCGCTTGTTAAATGGACCCAAAACGACCCTGTCAGCCTTTAACCGTACTGTACATGGCGTTCATATGATATTTTGACCCGACCTGACCAGTTACCATATTAGTGAGTAAATCGATGTGATATTATACACCCCTGATCTGGCTAAACATTTACGAGTTTTCTGAATATTATTAAGATCAAATATTCAAGTTTTTTACTTGTTGGAGTTGACATTTTCCTTTCAGTTTCCAGTTTCTAAACCGGGAACCGTGATTTATTTATTTTTTAAAAGCTTAGTGCGGTTTAGAATTGTGTAGGTTTAGTCACATTTAAATCCTTTTAATGTATTTAAATCTGAGTTTTAGCGAAAATAACCTACAGAGGCAAATTCTATTCTTTATCTTTTTATCCAACAATATGGTATTTCATAAAACATTAGCTAAAGAGCCAGGCGTTGCCCGTGGAATTAAAAAAATCCAATAAAAAAATCGATTTTGAATCAAAAAAAATTTGAAAGCCTATGTTACCTGGCCCCAGGCCCCAAGGAACCAGTGGGTTCCCTCAAAAAATGTCAGCCATTTGGATATATTTAGAATCTTTGTATAGCTTTCATTGCGGACAACTGAAACAATCTAAAATCGTCATATTTTCAACTGTATGATATCTATCCAACAATGTGGAAGATGTTTTTGTTTTTCTAGGTTTGAAAGTGTTTAATTCTGATAAATCCTATATGTTTTCCTGAAGTAGAATAGTGTAAGTCACTTTTGTAGAGAAACCATAATTGAAATTAAGCAGTTTTTAAAATTATAAACATTAATATCTTATTCAAAATTTTAAGGTTACCGTAGTGAATCGGGCATTGCAGTCTTTGCATGGAAGGCCACTTGAAATTACGCGTACAGTCCCTTTAATATGCATAAATCGTCAATACTTAATATGTTTAAAGATGCCTGAAACAATCCTGAATTCATCTCATGTATTTTAAACTTGTTTCATCAGCCAGGCAGTATTCAGGCAAAAACACCATTAGAGACTATAGGTTGCTTACCAGGCATAATATTTACATATTTTTATTTGCTACAGGAGTGCCAAATTAGGGGAAGGTATCGATATGTTACAAGAGAAGTAGTTAATTAGTTTAGGTGCACAATCGTGTATGACCTGAACACGGGCTTCCGTAGTACATTTGAATTTCCGAGCCGGGTCAACCTTTCCGGTCCCAGTTTGTAAGACGACTGTACGGAGTTTGTTTAGTCTTTTATCACAGATTCAGTGTTCCCCGCAGGATAAACCATCTAACTAATAAATTGAAGGCAGAAAATCAAAATCAAAGTTCAAATCGTCATATTCTTGAGCTTTGGGTCGTCATTACAGTTGCATCCTTTAAGGGTTACTCTGTTTCTGCACTCCCTAATATGTTACAGAAGACCTTTGATATTTCAAACTATAAATTATGCTTTAACAAACAGTCAAAGTTAGAAATATAAAGGCTTTAACAAACCGTCAGGTTACAAAGATGGTGGGAATAAGAATATTGGCTTTTGAGCGAGCAATGAGATATTTTATATTGTGCATGAATCTTTGTACAAATATATAATCTGTTAATCGAAATATAATATTTCTGTTGTTTTGTCGCAAAAATTTCATCAAAATTTCGCAAAATATTTTTCCAAAGCTAAAGTTAGAAATAAGTGGTTTTCTGTATTAGAATATTATTTTACACGGCTACACAAATCTATAGTCCGGTCTGAAGAGCTGATGCACGATATTCGTTTCTTTTCCTTGATTTCAACAAGTCTTCAAATTGTATTATAATAAATTTTAAACATCCTTTTGCGACATGAAAATCAATTTTAACAATAAGTAAGCTCATTTTAACTCCATAGTAAAATTAACAAGGCAAAACTGCTCGCTACAAGTATATAGGGCAGTTTATAATACTCATTTAACCCCTCCCCATTCCTGGTCATTTAAAAGAGGTAAGAAAAAATATCACAGTACAGGGAACAGCAGAAAACAGTGGTATTCGTGCCGTCTTCTATTTTCTTTAAAGATTATGAAAGTTTTTGTAATGAAAAAGTTGCAATACTCACAAATTAAACAATTTTAGTGGCATTTTATAGTAAAAGGGAGAACAAAGACGACATTCAGTCCAAGGATTTTTCGCTTCTCATGCGTTGTCTCACCTCAAAAAAATCTGTTACGTCATTTCAGTTTTAAATTCAGAAATAAAATCGGGAAAATAAATCAAAGTGGGATCAGTTTATATTAGGCGTACAGTCCCTTTAAGGAATCAACTTTAAAATCCTATAAATGAAAACTTAAAAAATTACTAGAATTAAAACCTCTGAAGAATTAAAAAGAATGATCTATTTATTGACTTATCAATTTAATTTAGGTCTCCAACGAAATGTGTTTGGGTCAACGTTAAGAACTGCTTTGAAAATGACTGTAAATGTAATTTCAAACAAGTACGAATAAAAGATATCAATGTTTATAATTTGGAAAACTGATTAATTTCAATTGTGGTTTCTTTACAAATACATCTTGGGCATTTCAACTGCTGGACAACATATAAGAACTATTAGAATTAAACACTTTTAAACCTAGGATTATTATTTATTAGATTAAGTATTCAATGGGCACTGTTTTAAATCCGGCATTGTCATCTGTGCACGTCATGAATCACTTAAAATTACGCCTAGCTACGGTCTCTGAAAAAATACGATCAAAATTTAAAAAAAAAGATATTATGAGGCTAGGTGTCTCCAAAGAAAGGGGGTTGAACACACCGTTGCTGATATCCGGCCCCCCCCCCCTACAAATTTGTGTTGAAAGAAATAAGAAAAATTAAATATTACAAAGCACATTTAAATTTCGAAGTTTTTTTTCGGGACATTCAACAGTTTAAACCTTGTAATAAGATGGAACAAATTCTTTCTAAAGAATGAAGGTTCAAGCAAAAATGTCGGGTTAACCACAAAGAATCCGACCCCCCTTCTTTAAATACTTCAATTTATCAAACATAAAGTATTTTACAAAACAAGGGGTTGAGGGGCCATTAGACAGAAAGGGAGGTGGGCATTGTACACTTTTTTGCTTAAACAATATTTCTGCTTAATATTCTGAATGTTAATTTCTAAGCCTTTAAACCTCAATATGTTTAAACTTTTAGAATAAATTAACTGTAAGAATCTATTAAAAGTATTTAAGCGCTAAAATTCCAATCATAGTGCTGAGAATTGATGCTGAGTACATTGTACACACATAATACACTGCGTGTGTGTCCGTGTCCGTAAATGGTAGTGTCTGCCTGTTCCCTGTAATTTGAATCAATCTGAGCTACCTTTACTCCTATAATCTTGACCAATTTCTAGCCGCAACCCCCCAATATTTAGTGCGGGGGGTTTGGGGCACCTCGCTTTTTGGTGTGCGAGGTGCAGGGCTTTTATTTTCTTCAATTCGTGTGTATAAATGATAATGTTTATCGAACAATTCAAGCAAAGATAATGGTTGAAAATGGACAAAAATACGCAATGATTCGTCATAACTCAAACAGACAGAGGTTTGCCTGGAATTGATGGTGCTTAACACCCCCTAGGAAATATATGGGATGCAACGATTTGCAAACGCAAACCTCTTCAAAACAGAGTATAACATCCTTATACAGCTAAAATGATTTTAAAAGCAATTTACTAAATGTTATTGAAATATATTTGCTTTAACTGTTGCTTTGTTGTATTAAACCATGTTAAATCAAAGTAAATTTAATTTTAGATTGAAATCTTATATTTATTAAATCATACCTTCTCTTATTGAGATGAAGGTTTGTTTCAAATTCATAAAGTGTAACCGGATAATTTTGTATTCTAATAAATGTGCGCACAATCAAAAATGGAGGACAAAGCTCAGTTGAAATTTAGTTTAGATCTTTACCTTTAAATCTATCCGTTTAATTTTCTATCTAAATGAGCTAAAGGGCAACATTAATGAAGTTTGCTAAAGAGAATAATTTCAATGAATTCTCTTTGTTTGAACATCAATGCTTTCCCTGAAACATATTTTTGGTGTATTAACAAGTTAATAAACCTTTATCTTATCAATAATGTGAAATATATGGATATTCTTCATGTCCTTTACTAAACCTTTATCTTATCAATAATATGAAATATATAGATATACTTCATGTCCTTCACTAAACCTTTATCTTGTCAATAATGTGAAATATATAGATATTCTTCATGTCCTTTACTAAACCTTTATTTTATCAATAATGTGAAATATATAGATATTCTTCATGTCCTTCACTAAACCTTTATCTTATCAATAATGTGAAAAATATAGATATTCTTCATGTCCTTCACTTAACTTTTATCTTATCAATAATGTGAAATATATAGATATTCTTCATGTCCTTTACTAAACCTTTATCTTATCAATAATGTGAAATATATAGATATACTTCATGTCCTTTACTAAACCTTTATCTTATTAATAATGTGAAATATATAGATATTCTTCATCTCCTTCACTAAACCTTTATCTTATCAATAATGTGAAATATATAGATATACTTAATGTCCTTTACTAAACCTTTATCTTATCAATAATGTGAAATATATAGATATTCTTCATGTCCTTAAAATTGTTTATTCCTATCCAGTAAAAAAGAAAAAAGCAGGGACAGGTTTTACATGTACCATTGTAAATCGGACATGCCGATCTAGAAATGGAGGTTTACTTAAAATTACGTCTATAATCCCTTTAACTTGGGGAAGAAGGGAGAGGGGTGGGGGATTTGGACAGGGTTAAGTATAAATATTCCCCCTCGTGTGTGAGTTTAAAGTTTGTCCAACAAGATTTTATTATCTCAATACATAGTTAATATCCTAGGAACCTAGTTGGAGAGCAGCTAAACCGTTGGAATCCTTCTTATCTATTGTAAATCGTTTTTTCGTGATATTTGTTTTCGCCTATTTCATTTGTTCAGCTCTATATATACATTGCCCAACAAAAGTTCTCTATTTTTTTTTTGTCAAACAGTTTTCTCCCCTTTCAGTCATAAATATCCTTCCTTTTCTGCTCATCAAATGTTCTCCCCTCCTATCAATTACTAAATTAATTCTCTATCTCTTCTTTACTGTTTGTTGTCTGTAGAACAAATCTAGTCAAATATTAACTTCGTCCATTGTACCTTCTCCCCCCTTCCCCCCCCCTACGACCCTTAGTCCCCCTACCCCATTTTATTCCCATGGGACAAAATATTAAACAAAACTTTTCCTCCATCTAATTTTCAAATTGAGGATGAGTCCTGGGCAAAATCTTCTGATTAACAAATTAATTGATATTACATGTGTGTGTGTACTGTGTACTGTAAATTGTACATTCACAAAATACCTTTTGCAAAATTCAAAAAGAACTTTGAATATTTCGAACTATTAATTCTAAATTCTGACTGTCATTAATATCTTAAGCTATGAATTCTGAACCCTGACTGTCATTAATATCTAAAGCTATGAATTCTGTAATGTTTATCAACAAGTCAACGTTTGAAATATTAAAGTTCTACATAGCTATAAAAAATAAGAAAATTACAGATAGTGATTTCCCCTAATATTTGCCTTTTATCACGATTATAAGTTAAGTTAATATATAAACTGAATATATGCATCAAATCAATGGCCCGGCAAAATGACAAGACCAGAAAGAATCTGGGTTTGATGATGGTTAATAGTGGTTTAATCATTAATTAAAAATATATTTCCTAAAATAAACATTCTATCTACACTCTACAGGTTGGGCCATAATAAAATATAGGTTTACATTATTTTTTTATGGTTTATTTTTCACTAGATCGATTAACTATGTTACCATTTAAACATTTAATTTCCTTTCTGAAAATTGCTTAGCGGTTCTTTTTTCTTAAATGGCATACTTTATAAATTGAACTAAGATTGCGTTAAGATACAACCCCCCCCCCCCTCTCCCACCTTTATTTATGTATGTGCCCAAAGTTATGTTGGCATGGTAAATAAACCTGGAAACGCTATGAGCAATGTTAAATCTTGATGTTTACAAATATAAACGGTTACAGCAGATTCTTAAAGGAATTTATTGTTCCATTGTAATTGCCTGAAATATATATACAGATAGACAGATATATAAATAAATAGAAAATAAAATTTAGATAGATAGTCAAATGAGTAGAAAGATAGATCGATATGTTACAAGAGAAGTAGTTAATTAGTTTAGGTGCACAATCGTGTATGACCTGAACACGGGCTTCCGTAGTACATTTGAATTTCCGAGCTGGGTCAACCTTTCCGGTCCCAGTTTGTACTGTATCGCCCGGACATTGGGTAAATAAAGCAGACACTCAATAGGACTAGCCGGTGCATCAAGGTTGACGCGGTCAGAATTCAGGTTGAATTTACTTTTACTGAATGGTCAGGGGTGCGTGTGACATACAAACAAACAGAGATTATACTTTACATGAATACATACATATAAAGATACCGAACACCATTATTATTCTTTTTTCAAGTTTTTGAACAGAAATTTCAGGTTATCTAATAAATAGGAGATACATAAGAGTTATCTAACCCTAAAACTTAAAAGAATGTATGAATCTACAATTAGCCTGGACATCAGCCTTAAATTGAGGGGTAATGTGAATACAGTTTATAAAGACCAGTAAGTTTTGATCATTTTAAATCTCGGTCAAAAAAATATTTCAAAATCTAATATTATATGAAACATAAATTTAGATATCCAACTTTCAAGGACTACATATGTGAATGTTCGATCCATAGATTAATTAATTAATCTATGGTTTGTTTAATTATAAAATTATAAAATTTTACAAAAAGATTCTGAAAATTTAAGAAGATGCATGAGAGCGGTAGGAAACAAAACTACACTACAAACAAAGACTTAAAGAAATTCTTGGGATTTTAGAAATGGGAGGTTTCGTGATTTTATAAAAACATATTGATTTTTGTTTTCCATTTCTTTCTAATTTTGACAATTGGTGAGCCTATAAACTGATAAGCTATGCTAATGAACTGATGAACTGATGAACTGATGAGCTGATGAGCTGATGATTTGATGAGCTGATGAACTGATGAGCTGATGAACTGATGAGCTGATGAACTGATGAGCTGATGAACTGATGAGCTGATAAACTGATGAGCTGATTAACTGATGAACTGACGAGCTGATGAACTGATGAGCTGATGAGCTTATGAACTTATTACCTTCAACTTAGCTTTCGGTGTGTACTGCACATGGATCAACTGCACAGGATGAAGGGTTTTCGCATACCGGTGTCTGACAAGCCAGTACGCGTCGTTTTTCGCTTTTGTAAAAATATATTTCAAAAAAACCTTTTTTTAAGTAGACTATATATATTTGGTTACTCGAGTGTCCCAGCAAATATGGATTTATGAATGATTTACAATGACCTTTCTAATTGGTTTACTTTTAGAAAAAACATTCAAAATAATAAATCTTCAAAATAATCGAAAGTTTCCAATATTTTTAAAACAGAAAAAAGTGGAAATGTGTGAAAATTTCATACCAATATACCACATTTTTCTTTATTTAATCTGTTTATCATTTATGTGTAATTTCCCCATGTTTGTTTGGATATACAGTATCTTTAGATCTGTAAAATAGAGGTGCATATTTTACTCCAAAAAAATCAAATGAAATATTGAAAAAAAGTGTGTTAATAATTTAAGAATACAAGCATATTATGAAATATAATATATTCATTTCTAAAATGAACAAGCTTTGCAAGCTTCTTATTTAAAACTTAGCTTATTTGATCTATAAACTATTCTTAGTTTGAAATATCTAAGGTAGACATTGGGTTGCAAAGATTTAGGGATTAGAAAATCAGAGTTTGTGGCAACAATTCAATTCTTTTATGAACTCTACTAGAAGATTATGACGGTGTTCTGGGTCATGCAGGGACAAGGTACATTTGATCAAATTTTATTTGAAATTGCACCCTTTTATCAAAAAAGGGGGGTTGGGGTACCTGTTATCTTGCCCCCCCCCCCCCGGCTATGGGCTTAGTTGGATGGGGGGAGGGGTTTAAATTTCATCCCGCGAACGACAGGTTTTTGCGCCCCGTGACTGGCAACAAATTGCGTGCTTTGAAAATCCGAAGACATTTGCTCGCCCGGACTCACACTTGAGCCCAACTCTTTCAGGCTGAAACGTTCAGGGTAACGTCCCCATTCCCATGGCTAGCTTGTAGTACATTTGGATGCAGATCCGAGAACTTTGAAAATCCGAACATTTTTGCAACCCGAGACTGGCGCACTTTCCCAGCCTAGAGTTTTCAAGGGGATCAGGCTAAAACTTGGAGGGTACCCTCTCCATTTCCATGGCTAGCTTGTTTTACATTTTAGTGAGGCGCCCAGCAGTGCAAGTGGGCCGCACAAGGCCCTAAAGCTGAAAATCCGAACATTTTTTGCAACTGTCGCAAGACTGTCGCACTTGCCCGGCCTATAGTTTTCAATGGATCCGGCTAAAACTTGGAAGGTACCCTCTCCATTCCCATGGCTAGCTTGTATTAAAATTTGGTGAGGCGCCCGGCAGTGCAAGTGGGCCGCACAAGGCCCTAAAGCTGAAAATCCGATCATTTTATGCAACTGTCGCAATTGCCCAGCCTAGAGTTTTCAAGGGGACCAGGCTAAGACTTGAAGGGTACCCTCTCCATTCCTATGGCTAGCTTTTATCAACTTTTGGTGAGGTGCCCAGCAGTGCAAGTGGGCCACCCCAACCGCTAAAGCTGAAAATCCGAACATTATTTTGCAACCCGAGACTGGCACACTTTGAAACCGAACCCGTGTAATTGCCCATTACTGTATTCATTGCCCAGACTAGAGTTTTCAAGGGATCAGGCTAAAACTTGGAGGGTACCCTCTCCATTCCCATGGCTAGCTTGTATTACAACTTGGTGAGGCGCATAGCAGTGTAAGTGGGCCGCCCAAGCCTCTGAAGCTGAAAATTCGATCATTTTTTGCAACTGTCGCACTTGCCCAGCCTAGAGTTTTCAAGGGGACCAGGCTAAGACTTGAAGGGTACCCTCTCCATTCCCATGGCTAGCTTGTATCAAATTTTGGTGAGATAATATATATATTATATATCAAACCAAAAATGTCCAGAAATAGAAATTCAAATCACTAAATAGAGTCAAATATGTCATACACAAGAACTAATGAATAATAAAAGTTATTGTTATTGTGAATTATTTTACTGAAACCACTCTAATTTTCATTAATTTTAAGAAGAAACACCACGTGATATTTGGTCTATGTCACTATAAATAAACCCGCTGTAGACAGCTGATATTGCTGAAATATTGTGCGCAACATTTATGATAACTCTAGAGTATCCAGGTAGATTGAAAGATTACCTTAATTTATGAACGTATATAGAGCTGGGTGGTTAGTAACTCTCAGCCAAGCTACATGAGCAGGGTGAACCGCGCCAACAAATTATCCTTTAGTTGATCCATGGTACTGCAGTAATCTTCAGTGCACTGACCGAAGATACGGTAGCGTTTAGTAGAGAGTGTGATGAGCTAATGCCCTGATGAACTGATGAGCTGATGAGCTGATATGCCGATGAACTGATCAGCTGAAGAGCTGATGAGCTGATGAGCGGATTAGTGGATCAGCGGATCAGCTTTTAAAATAATAATGATAATAATGAATAGACTTATAATTAGATGAACTGATGTGAGCTGATTAACCGATGAGCTGATGAACTAATGAGCTTATGAACTGATGATCTGATTAACTGATGATCTGATGAACTGATGAGCTGATGAGCTGATGAGCTGATGAACTGATGAGCTGATTAACTGATGAGCTGATGAACTGATGAGCTGATGAACTGATGAGCTGATAAACTGATAAGCTGATGAACTGATGAGCTGATGAACTGATGCGCTGATGAACTGTTAAGCTGATGAACTGATGAGCTGATGAACTGATAAGCTGATGAACTGATGATCTGATGAACTGATGAGCTGATGAACTGTTAAGATGATGAACTGATTAGCTGATGAACTGATAAGCTGATGAACTGTTAAGCTGATGAACGATTAGCTGATGAACTGATGAGCTGATGAACTGATGAGCTGATGAACTGATGAGCTGATGAACTGATGAGCTGATGAACTGATGAGCTGATGAACTGATGAGCTGATGAACTGTTAAGCTGATGAACTGATGAGCTGATGAACTGATGAGCTGATGAACTG